>NC_064284.1:62565484-62792784 GCF_019186545.1 Solanum stenotomum | reverse complement strand
ACTTTTAAACTCATTAGTTGATAGATATAGAGACCTATTTATAATAGAACATGCATATTCATTTCTAAAGAATATGCATGAATTTTATATTAGAAATTTAAATTTAAAGTATTTTTACAACAACTAATTTAATATGAATTTTAAAGAGTGTATATTATTCCTTTTTTAAAAGTTTATGTTCTTGATTGTTTTAAAGGTTTTATATCAACTTCATAAAATTATTTATTTAAATTATCCACTATTTTATTATTATTGCCTTTTTTATTTATTTTTCAAATTGATATGAAATTTATGAAAGGATCCATTTTGATGGTAAGGTCGTGCTATATTACTTTTTTTATTACTTTTGATGGTTTTTCACAATAAATAAAATAATTTATAATTTATTTTATTAGTATTAGTATAAGTCTATAATTTTCTACTTTGTCTTTCTATTTCTCATTATTGCATAATCAACACTTAATTATATTTAGTATTTGTAAATGATATTTTTGAAATTTGCGGTTTTTGAATTATACATACATATAATATTTAAAATTATTTTTACTTTTATGGTCTCAAACAATTCATATGAAAAGTTAGAATTTGATTTTTTAAAAAGAAAATAATGGCTTTATTAATAGTTCACTATTAATATTTCGAAAACTAAAAACATAGGTGATCATAGCTATTAGAATAATATTACAACAAATAAAATTGCATACTAAAGCATTTAATTAATGTAATTATATAAATAGTTATAATATATTACCATAACTATTTAAAAAATATATTAACATGTGAATTTTAAATTTAAAAAATAAATTTTAATTTAAAATTATGACAATAAAAAATATCCGCGCAACGCGCGGGTATGAATACTAGTATCATTTAAAATAGCGGAAGTCTACTTGTCTCACATGGCCACCTAAAAACATCTTGAGTCAAAACTAGGGTCACGACCCTTACAATAGAAAGTCTAATAAGTGTCTAGTATAATGAAGAAATGAAATGACAATAAAGCACTTGTCCTCGGATCCATGAGGACATACCACAACTTGATGAATAGTCAACTCAAGCTTGAACTAGTAGAAATCAACTCTATTGTCGGAACCTACACTTTGTAGAAAAATAGAAGAAATATGGGTTTGCACATAAAAATGTACCAAGTATGATAGCCATGCAAAAATCATGCTTAAAAAGGACATTTTGGTTAAAAACCATGCTATATGCCAATTTTGAGAAATATCATTAAATTTAGTATAAAAGGCATAAGATACAAACATAATCAACATATAAGTCATTACATCACATTAGGACCATCACCTTAGATAACCCTAAGCTATATTTGTACAATGTAAGAATAGCATCTCATACTACTATTCCTACTAAGTACCGCTTTAAGACCACCTTAGATGAACTTACCATTTGTCCTATTCATCTTTAGTCAATACTCATGCATAAAGAACATATACATTTCATTAGTCATGACAAGGAAAGTAGCTTATAATACAAACCAAGTAAAGCATACATAATTACATTAAACATTTAAGTCAACATTCTCATTTAGCCTCATTATAAGTACATTCATTTCACTTAACATTATGACATTGAGAAACACACCATAGCCCTCTCAGAGCCTACTCGTGTAATGCATGAATGGCATCACATACTACCACCCACACTTCATAGAACTTCTTGAGTAACCATAGTACATAACTCATATCCTTGATCATAAGACATTATACATAAAGGAGCACACCATAACTACTCTCAAAGCATACTTGTGCAATGCATGGATGAAGTCTTATACCCTCACCACACTAAGTAGTGCATTCTTGAGAAGCCATAGTTCATTATCATTCTTTGTGGGGGTAAGCCTTAACCGACATAGATCATGTGGGCGAATCATAGAATCCCGATGTTACCCATACCGAATAAGGGATTCCTACTTGCCTAAAGTAGGACAATTACATTTAGCTTAGGTGGGTCCACTAGCTATAAACCTATGTGGGCACATAATTATGGGATAGGGAGATTGATACTAGATACCCCGCCTCAACTCACGTGAGGGCATCCATCTCAAGAGATTGCTACTAGAAACCCTGCCTCAACTCACGTGAGAGCTTTCATCTCATATCGTTATCCACTCGGTGCTCAGCATTATTCCCCACGGAGTACTTGACATTCATTACTTTAGTTCATTATTATGGGATAAAAGATTGCTACTAGATACCCCGCCTCAACTCACAGTTGAGTATCCATCTCAAACCCAATAGCTCATAGATTCAAAGATGAGAATAGTCTTTCAACTAAGAATCCTCATATTGTGAGAAAGTCCTTTCACAATATGTCATTATCATTCATTAGTGTACAATTAAGAATAACCTTTCAATCATTAACATAATCATAGAAGCTTCATTCATTCTTCATTCATGAGTGTGTGTATGTGAGAATAACCTTTCACATATATCATCATCATTCATAAGTTCTAAATTGAGAATAACATTTCACTAATAACACAATTACATTCTAGACATGATCACATTACTTTCATTGAAATCACAAAGCATATACATAATTCTCATGGTCATGTATATGTTCTTCATTCATAGCTCTTGAAGAACCCTAAATCACAATTCATGATTCACATCTTGCATCACTATTCTATACATGGATATTCACATATTTCAATTAGATTAACTACTACATGTTGTTGACACCCAATTTTGGCCCTCAACGATATAGATTAATCACCGAGCTTCTTGAATTTCAAATTATTTGAAATAATTAGTTTTTATAAAGTTCAAAATATTTTTCAAGTTACTTTTGATTAAATTTTACCATTTTTATGATTTTTTAAGTAATATATATGTTTTATATAATTTTGTATATAATTAGTATATTTCATAAACATTTCAAATCATCTCAAAAAGATTTTAAATTGAGTAAGTAGTTTATTAAATTAGTTTAGTTTAAGTTATGGTTATAATTTTGAATCATTAATTTACAATTAAGTTAATTATTTTATTTCATTAAGATTAAGAAACTCGTTAATTAATTAATATTGATTCATCTTATTTAGGCTTTAGCCAAATTTGTTAAGTAACTCAATTTGGTTAGCTTCTTAATTTTGTTTGGTTAAATTGTTAATTCATTTGGCTATTTCTTAATTGTGAATCTAACCACTTTCTTCTTGAACCTTTGGGCCAGAATCTACCCAATTCTTTGGCCCATTATCAGCCTTCTCCAGCAACCCATTACCATTATTCCTTCAGCCCAGACCCATCACTCTTTTCTTTACTCTCACAAGTCACAGCACGCACATCTCCAGCAACTCACCTCATACACGCATACGAGGGCAACAACAAACAAAGAACGAGGCAAGCCGAGCCCCAAATTTCCAAATTCGCAGACCCAACTTACTCTTCTCTCCCTCGAATTCATACATCCTTGTGTGCAAGGCACGCGCCTTGGTACTATTCGAAGGTTCCAATTGAAATTGGAAATTTTAGCTTCTCCCACATTGTTTCTCAAACGAATTTCAATTTGCAGCAGTCCCACATCGAAAGTCTTTTCAAATTTTGTGAGATTTTAGGCCTTATAAATAGGTCTTCTTCTCACTGTTCAAAGGAGACGTTTTGAGACCTGATAGTACCCCTAAAAAGCTTGGGAATTCTCGGCTCAATAGTTCAAAATTTTTGTGGTCGTTTGAGTTGAAAGAGGTGGAATCGCCTCCGTCGAACTTGTCGTTTCGATTCGCTGCCCAGAACCAGGTAATATTTCTTTGTTTCTACAATTTTCTTTATGAGTGTTTATAAATTCTGTTTAGGGTAGCTTGGTAGTAATATGTTAGCATGATTAGATTTTATTCTGCTCTTTTAAGCCGAATCTAAATCTTATAGTCATGTTTCGTTCTTATTTTTGATAGAATTAATCAGTTTAACTGTATATTTCCCTTCGCCTTGCTTAGTGAAATTTAGCTATGGTTTTGCCTAAAATTTGAAGGAGTCATTAATTTTCTTTTGTTTGAGTTACTGCGTCATTTGTTCTCTCTCTAAGCATGTTTATTACTCTAAATTTGACAAAGAAATGTTAAGTTTTGAGATTAGTTGTTGTTTCTTTCTTTAATGTATAAGTCGCGCATCTAAGCTAGTCTTTTGTTTATGATCTAGTGTTTGTTAACATTTAGTAAATGCACTTTTTAAGCATGTTGTTTGTTTGAGTTTTCTGTTAAGGCCTTTAGTCTTGCAGTCCGTCTCTCTAAGCATTTTTCTTCGGTTTGATGGTTCTTTTGCTCATGTTTCTTTGTAGTTACTATTCATACGAGTTCTATTTTTCTAGATCTCTGTTTTATATAGTTTTGAGTCCATTTTAATAATTGTCCGCGTTTTAGTTTGATTTTTTTCTCATCTAAGTCGGGTTACTGCTTCGCCATAAGCATAATGGAGCTTGTTTTAGTTTAAACTTAATTCCATGAGCTGTTTAGATTCTTATAATCTCTAGTCCCTAATTTCATACTTGTTGTATTGATGTCCCTAACATTTGTTTCTCCACAAGGAGTGTTGCTTTGATTTTAAAAATGGAATTAGTTTGTTGGTTTGCCTCTTCACTGATTTTCCAAGATGTTTTCCAGTAGTCTTATAACTCCATATGTCTTTGCTTTCTTCATGTTTTACTATGTGTTCCTTGATTAAGTGTAGACTTTATAGTTAGTAATAAAAGAGGGTTTATTAAGTTAGTCTTGCCTTATACACATATATCTGATTATAGTCTTGAATATATGAAAATTATTATTTTTTTTGTAAAAAGTCCCATTAGTGTTACTGCTAGTGCTTTATCATTTCATATTAATGAGGTTAGTTTTAACTTGTTAATATTCATGTTCCTTTAAAATTACTAGTTGATTATTTTACTAAGATTACATATTTGTATTGTTATTTATCTATATTCTTTGTTATAATACACTTATGTAGTGCATATGTTAAGATTTTTTACTTAATGCATAGTAATTTGTCTCTTCTCTTAGGAGTGTGTTTAGGCTCTGTGATTGAATTTTAGATATTGTGTACCTATTTAAATTGTTGTGATCAAAATATGAAGTTTAGTATATAATGTCTAATCCATGCTATTCTTTGAAAGTTTCGTGCTTGTTCGGAAGTTTGCCCGTGAGGTTTGGTTTATTATTATAAATAATTTGAGTGTCTAGATTTATTATTAAGATGAAAGGATTCATTGGTGCATCCAAGTGATTTGTTTTAATATTTTTGTAAAGTTTTATCATGTTAAGTTATTAATTTTTATCTCATTTTTGCGCTTGAACTCTCTTCGAATGAGTCCAATGGACTCCTCTCTCTTGAATATCCCTCTTCTTGAGTCAACCTCATCGGAGTCGTGAAAGGGAAGTTAATATTAATGGGTACAATCCCAAACCAGTGGTAGCAGCTAAGTAGCGGTGTAATAGCAATCCCAAATGGCCGAAAATTGAATTTTGGATTTTAGAATCCAATTCAATTGCAGCAGTAGCAGCAGCAGTCCCAAAGGGACTAAAATCGGAAGTTTTTGGACTTTAATAAGTCCAATTTACAGCAGTAGCAGCTGCCCCCAAAGGGCTAAATATTTTGGGATTTAGGACTTAAAAGTCCAATTTCAGCGCAGCAGCAAGCAAGAAGCAGCAAATGGACTTAAAATTGTCCAAGTTCTATTTGCACTTTGCTTTTATTATATTGTGATCTTGTGATAATTGCTCTTGACTTCTAACATTTATTTTCTTAACTTAGATGAATCTTTGGAGGGATTTTTATTTCATATTTTGTCGTTTGTTTACTTCAAAATTTTCAAATTTCCAAAACTCATTTTAAGTTAAGTAATTTGAGCTTATAGAATGACTTAAGAACCCTTCATGTTCTTTCATAGTTATTGAAAAACTTTAAATCCATTCTTATGAGTTTGAACTGACTATTTAGTTCAAATTTTTGAATAGGTTTAAATTGTTAAGCTTCTTAAAATAAACTAGTTGTCTTTTAATTTAACTTAGGATTTTGTATGAATGACTTAAGGATCTCTAATATTCTTTCATAGTTGTTAAACAAGGTCCTTTAATCCATATTTATGAGTTAGAATTAATTGTATGATTCAAAACATGACTATGGATAAAAGTTTTAAGTTAGGTTTATTTTTGAGATTTTACAAGTTTCAAAAGATTTTTATTTAAGTTTCAAATAAGATCTTTTAAGCAACCTTTTTTATATAAAATTAGCCAAATTTTTAAATCCGTCGATCAACCGTGTGTTTGCGGATTCTCTAAGATGCCTAAACCCTTCCTTAGAGAATTATTTGAACACTTACCCGACTCTGGTTTATTCAAATGTTTTTCTTTTAAAAATTATCCTTTTTAAATGATTTTCTTAATTTTTCCTAAAAAAAATTAAGTGGCGACTTCCAAATTATGATTTTTCCCAAAACTTAACAAAATTGCCACAAAGTTGCGAAATAGCTTCGAAACCTTGGTTTTCGAAATTGGGTCGTAACACATGCATAATTTGATCACAATCCACCCACATAAATCATCATCCACACTTTGAGATCCAATTTGACAAAATAGGAAAATTCATGGATTCATAGGTAATTCATCATAAAAATAGTAGTAATTCATCAAATTGATCATAATAAACACTTTGAAATCGTTTTGAAAGTGAATCCATGCTATAGATTGAAAACCCTGGGTTTGGAGAATTTCAACTTTGAGAAATAGAGTTTTGAAGGGACTCCTTGGATGGAACTTAACCAAGGATGAAGACTACCATACCTTGCTTGAAGAGATTTCACGAAATTGAAGAGAAATATGAAATCTTGAGCTCCAAACCTTGACTTATTCTTCTCCAATGGTGGTTTCTAGAGAGAGAATATTTGGAGAGAAAGTAGTTTCTAATTTTGAGTTTTGAGAATAATGAATTGTAAAGGATGTTTAATACTTTAGAAAGTCTTAAATTACTCTAATTAATCAAAATAAATCGACCCCTAACTTAACTAACCTTAAAAGAAATTTACCACATTGCCCCTAGCCTTGGCCGAATTGAACAACTTTTCAGGCATGACTCACGCCCACCAACCCACGAACCGTGAGTAGGGTGACACCCCATACTGCACGTCCGTGGTTTGGTTCAGGAACTTGACAATTGGAGCCTTGACCTACAAATGGGTTTCAAGGGGCGTGGATGGACCTACGGGGTGTAGGTCCCCATCCGTAGGTCTTTGGATATTGATAGTTTTTTTGTCAATTAGGGCAGCCTTGGGGTTAGGCTTTAGGGTCCTCCTCAAGGACCCTTGGTTGGTCCTTGGGGGGTCGTACCTTGACGTTTAACCCTTAAACCTCTCAACCTAAGCTCGAAAACTCATTTTACAACATAACATCCCACAACAAACTCAACAACACACTCGAACGGCTCTAGTTTCACCTACTAGTTTTCCGAGGTGTTACGACAGTTAATTCTTAAAGGTATTTGAGTCTTTTTCTAATACATTTAATACCTATACTATGTAGTTTTGACCCTAATTTTAAGACATATAGCTATCTTTTAACTCTCAAATCTACCCTAACACTCTCATTATCTCAAATCCTCAATTCTTATCCAAATTCTTCCACTTCAATTCTCTCTCAAACTAAAGGAAGAAAGCTAGAGTTTCAAGCTTCAAGTCTCATTTTTCTTCATTGTTTTTGAGCTTTGTTTATCAAGATACGTGGAAATTCACCAATAGATTACATTCATTCATTGGGTCCTAAAAGATCTCAATTCTCCAAATTTAGTTTGCCTAATTTGATTAAGGTTCATGCAATCTCCATGGATCTTAGTGGATTTTGAGTTAATTGTTCAATTTCAATTTTCATATGCATGTTTAGATTCAATTGTGTAGTTTTCAATTGAGTTCATATAGACCAATGCATCATTCATGAACTTGATTATGAATCTATGAAGAATGAACTTATGAAGTTATGAATATAATTTATAAATTTTATGGTTGTTTTATGAAATTGATGTTTCATGACTAGAAGGTGCCTTTAAGATAAAGTATCAATGAAATTGTGAAAGGTTTTTTCACATACTAAGAAATCATGATTTGGTGAAAGATTTTCTCACACATGCATTATTCATGATTCAAGGAGCTACTTTATGATGAACGTAAGATTGGATTGGTAACCTAAGAGTGTCTTTCCAAGTATGATGATGTGAACATATTTATGACTAATTCTATTGGAATTTTACTTAATACTGGGAGGACATTGCCGTTAGTAGAGGCCGGTTCTCTAGTAGCAATCTCTTTGTCCCTAACTACATGTTTCCTTAGGATTTGTCTCAAGTGACATAGCTACTGGTACCACTCAAGCTAGAAGATTTTGGTCTTTACCTTGGCAAGTAGGACATCTCTTTTTGGCATGGGAGCAAGACATTGGATTCCACGTTATAACTCACGTGATCTATATCGGATAATAGCAACATCCCATAAAATGAACTAAGTTACTTCAAAGGCTTTATGAAGCTTTAATTATGTTTTAAGATGCATTGACCATGTTTATGACTTATGATTTTTGTAAAGATTTTTACTATGATTTAATTTGGTCATGCATATCATGTTCTAACATTCACATATGCTCATGTTGCATGTTTTTATGCATTTCCCCATACTTAGTACATTTCATGTACTAATGCAAACTTATGTCTACATTGTTTAATAATGTGGGGTCTGACGCTTCTCCTCCTCCCGCTCGTGGCTAGTTGATTGATTGATTGTTGAAAACTTGGTGAGTCATCATGTTCCGAGGACCGTGTTACCTTTACTATGCTTTCTTATGTCTTTTGTTTTCAGAGTTGTACGTGGTGTATGAGCTATGTCCCAACAACTCTTTACATGTATTAGATTGGCTTGTCAAGATTATGATAAGGCTTCCGCTTTTATGTCAAACTCTTCTATGATATGAGACTTTTAATTAAGTTTCTA
The DNA here is from genome assembly GCF_019186545.1 of Solanum stenotomum. NCBI lineage: Eukaryota > Viridiplantae > Streptophyta > Magnoliopsida > Solanales > Solanaceae > Solanum > Solanum stenotomum. Next base: position 62,783,808 of record NC_064284.1, on the reverse strand, counting down.
CTTTTATCTATTAATATTATGTTGTATCAAATGGCTTTGTAGGGCCTCTCGGGCTTATATACGTCATGTCACGTCTAGGGTGTGCTCTGGATCGTGGCATAAACATATATGTTATTAATTGTAAAATTGTTCAATAATCGAACTGAAACTGATAATTCGAATTGAAAAAAATATTGTTTAGCAGTTTTGATAACGGTTCTGATTTATTTAATTATTGGATTACTAATTCTTAACGGTTTGAGATTTTTTTAAACGGGTTAACCAGTAACTAGATAGTTAATTAATGAATTATATTTATGTCATTCGATATATAAAGTTCTTGACTTAGGATTTAGTTTCATACTTTTATTTTGTCTATCTCAAACTCTCGATTATTCCATAATGTGCTAGTGTTTGCTTTTGAGTAAGATACACTCTGTCAACTCATGTGCATGATTCATTTGGTTTGTCACTGTTTCTAAGTTACTTTTTCAAATCTTAACAGTTAAATCGATAATCGAACATATTACAGACAATAACTGATAAGCTAATATCTTAATGCTTTTATAATGGTTTAGCATGTGTACAAACTGATAAGTTAAATCGATAAACTTCAAAATCGAACCAATATGACTGTTGCACAACCCTTATTATCTCGCTCAAATATCACTTGGGTTAAAATAAAATCAAGTTAAAATGAGAGTAAAAATATTCTTATCATCAATTTGGATCACGTATCAATCCAAATTTTAATAGACTGAAATCTATTGATCTCATAAATGAACGAATCAATAATCCGTCTAACTAACCGGATTGACGGGTTATAATTTCATGGGCTCAGTTTACCGGGTTAACAATTTCTTCGTTTATGACCCGTAGCTTGGGTTAGTCCTTTTCAGTTGTCTTGAGTTTTTCCTTTGAAGGTGCACTTTAGGGTTCCTCACCGAAGCTTCAAATCGAGCCAATTGATTGAATTTTTCAGATTTTTAGTGAATTTTCAGAGCTATGTACGGATCAAGAGGGTAACTTTACCTAATTCCCTTTGGTTTGATAAAATTTAATGCTTTGTTGATGAGGTGAATGAATTGGGCCTTTTGTTCTGTTGATGTGTTTTTCCGCCTTATTTCCCCGATTTCATGTGTTTTAATTGATGTTTTTGTTGATTTTGATGCGCGATTACTGAATTGCTTGATTATTTGTTCGACCACTGCTTGATTCTTCTAAGTTGTGTGGAATTTTCACTTTTGATCCTCACATGTGTCGGATTTCCCCAAAGTACACTACTTTTGGAGAATTCCTAGCAAAAGGATCAAAAGTCTTATATATTGAAGAATGACATTTTTGAAGAGTTGGCAATATAGTATTTAAGAACCATGTAGGAGAAATTTTGGATTTGGTCATTATTGGTTTACACTTTTGTAGAACAAAGTATTAATTTAGTAACTTTTAAAGGCGAATTATTCTTATTATATTTGTTAGGGGTTAGCTCAACTGGAAAAGTTGAGGGACTTGTGTCCAAGGTACCAGTTTGAGCCCTAAGCAAACTAAAGTTCAATATTTAAGCGGTAGAGGTTGAGGTGGGGGTGGGGTGTGGAGGATGATTTACATCATCCCAGATTATAAAAGACTGCAGTAGGCCGCCCAAAAAGTTGTCTCGACACGGATTTCTCGGGCATAAGGAAGAAGAAGAAGAAGATCAGACCATCAACATACTAGTTTGGAATTGGGATTTGAGAGTTAATTGATTGACCGAAAGAAGAAGATCGTATAAACAATCCTTACTAGTTTGGAATTGTGATTTGAGAGTTAATTGATTGACCGAATTTAAGCCTGCCTGTAAGGCTGTAACCGAACCCCTCCGCCCCAAAGAAAAAAGAAGTTCTATCTGGTGGAACGGGAAGCTTGAGATGTTTTCATGTCTGGCATTTGAGCTTTGTATATTACTTCATGAAATAATACCTTGTATAATTCCTTTCTTTTGTTTCGACCAAAGAAGTGTAAAAACAAAATCTTCGACTTTTTTTCAGTTCTCATAGTTATCCCAATTTTAAGGGGTTGCTGATAGAGTAATCAGTTCTCATAGTTATCCCACCTTTAAGGGGTTGCTGATAGAGTAATAACAATTTCTTAAAGTGAGATTCTCTTTCTCAACATAAGAACCTCATAAGTGAAATGTTCGATCTTTTAAGTTCACATAGTTATCACGTTTTTTAGGAGGTTGGTACCAATGCAAATTTTCTGATCACTGGATAGTTTAAGTCTTTAAGATACCATATTCGTTACCTACATAGTCGCATAGGTAGACTCTCTCCTGTGTAAAGGATTTTAGGACATTTTTCCCTTCAGCCTGAAAGCTGGAAGAGTTTTAGTTCTATGATGGTCTTTTAATGTGGTTGCCTGGTTATGTGCACTATTTGGATGAATTTGTTTCAGATTTTGAACTATAAAAGGACTGAAAATATCTCCTTTCTTGGAAAAATTGTTCTTTCTTTTAAGTTTATGCTTTGGGCATGGCATAATCCTGAGAATATGTCTCTTATTTACTACTCCCCCCGTTCACTTTTACTTGTCCACTTTGGACTTTGTACACCCCCCCTACGAAACAATGATTGATATATGAGGATTTTACCATAATGCCCATATTACTTGATGTTCAGTTCTCATAGTTATCCCACCTGTAAGGGGTTGCTGATAAGAGTAATAACAATTTCTTAAATTGAGATTCTCTTTCTCAACATAAGAACCTCATAAGTGAAATGTTTGACCTTTTAAGTTCACATAGTTATCACGTTTTTTAGGAGGTTGGTACCAATGCAAATTTCCTGATCAATGGATAGTTTAAGTCTTTAAGATACCATATTTGTTACCTACATAGTCGCATAGGTAGACTCTCTCCTGTGTAAAGGATTTTAGGACATTTTCCCCTTCAGACTGAAAAGCTGGAAGAGTTCTTAGTTCTATGATGGTCTTTTAATGTGGTTACCTGGTTATGTGCGTTATTAGATGAATTTGTTTCTGCCGCTAGAGATTTTGAACTATAAAAGGACTGAAAATATCTCCTTTCTTGGAAAAAATGTTCTTTCTTTTAAGTTTGTGCTTGGGGCATGGCATAATCCCGAGAATATGTCTCTTATTTTCTACTCCCTCCATTCACTTTTACTTGTCCACTTTGGACTTTGCACACCTCCCTGAAACAATGATTGATATATGAGGATTTTACCATAATGCCCATATTACTTGATGTTTAGTGTTGGGTTTTGAAAACTGATTTTGGGATTAAGTAACTAATGCTAAGGGTAAAACATGAAAAAAATTAACTGTCTTTTCTTCCTATGAAAATCTATTTTTGGAATAGTGGACAAGTAAAAGTGAATGTAGGGAGTATGTTCATTTCTGTTTTAATTATGTAATATGTGTAAATTTGCTGTTATATTTTTTGGGATGCATGTGAAATGTTGTGATTTCTTTATAGAATAAGTGGTATTGAAAACTAGGTTGTAGGAAACATATGGGTTGGGTTTGGTTGTATTAACAAGGTTGAGTGGGGGATTTTTTTCCTTTTTGGGTATTATAATTGAAGGGCAATGTTGGGGAGCGGGGGGGTTTCGGACGGGTACGAAATCGGCTCAAAGAGACCAAGAATGATGGAATCAAATCCCTACTTCGCAGTGAGCAGCGGTGCAAGCAGTTATCACCAGCCTTATGGCTATGGCAGCAGCAGATTTCAGCCTTCTGGATTTCCTGTTGTTCGTTTGAGGGGTCTTCCGTTCAACTGCACTGAAATTGACATTTACAAGTTCTTTGCTGGCCTGGATATTGTGGATAGTTTCCTGGTCAACAAGGATGGACGGTTCATTGGGGAGGCTTTTGTTGTCTTTGCTGGTCATATGCAAGTTGATTATGCTCTTCAAAGGGACAGACAGAACATGGGGAGGAGATATGTGGAAGTTTTCAGCTGTAAGAAAGAAGAGTATTACCAAGTTGTAGCTGCTGAGGTGAAGGAAGGAGGTAAGGAGTATGAATATCGTTCCCCTCCTCCATCTCGACCAAAGAGGTCTGTGAACAAAGATAATATGGAGTACTCTGAGATATTGAAATTGCGAGGTCTCCCATACAGTGTTAGAAAAACAGATATTGGCAGGTTTTTTGGTGAGGAATTTAATGTTAAACCTGACAAGGTACACATTGCATACCGCTCTGATGGAAAAGCCACTGGAGAGGCTTATGTGGAATTCGTCTCTACTGAAGAGGCCAAGAAAGCTATGTGCAAGGACAATATGAAAATTGGATCTAGGTATATTGAACTATTTCCTTCTCATCCAGATGAAGCTAAACGAGCCGAGTCAAGGTCACGACACTGATGCCAAATACTTCTGCAATGTGCAGCATTTTTAAGCATCACATGTTTTATTCACCTGTTTCTATAGTGGATTAGTCTTGCACTTGTTAAAGATTGTCTTCTTTGATCACTTTCATTACTGTATGATGATGATTTTTTGTCCCCGTCAATATGTTTTTTCGAGACATTGATATGAACAGGTTTATAGTCTCTGGTTCTCACTCTTGGCTATTTCTTTAGTTTTGGGTTTTGCTTAATTTACTTTGATTAGTGTCATTACTGTATGATTTTCCTTTCTTTGTTGGCCTTAGGCGATGTCTTAACTATCCACACATGAAATGCATCGCGAGATATGATAAGATGGTTGTAAATTTCTTCACCTTTAATCAGAGATCTCGATCAGAATCTAGTAAGTGCTTTATTTCCCTAGTTAGTGTGTGCTTGTAATAAAGAAAAATGAAGTTTTCAAAGAAACATGATGAGTAAAACACAGTTATGGTTCACTTTTCAAACTTCTACAAAGAAAAAAGGGAAAATACATCAAATCCCCCTTAAACTTGTCCGTAAAACTCACTTTAGCATCAGAACTTTACGGGTGTTTAAATACCCCCTTAAACAACTTTTAAGTGAATTAAGTACCACCTTATATATACAATACCAGTTTCATAATTGGAAGGTGATGTACACACGCGCCACATAAGCGCCACCTCAATGACACATTGATAACACGTCAGATTGTGAAAAAATTTCATTTCATTTCTTTTTTCTTTTTCCACGTCATTTTTTGTTCTCATTTTCACTGTTTACTCATCTTCTTCATTGTTCCATGTTCTTCATTATTTCAATAATCAATACAATACAAAAGTAATTGTTACCCTTTGCAAAAATCCAACACCCACAACGTAATTTCTAATAATTTGACGAACATTGTGCGAAACAGTGAAAATGACTATACGTCGGCAAGTGCTTCAACGACAACTTTGAAAAATTATCATCATCGTTGGAGCTGGGTTTGTTGGTGCTACTCTTGCTCATACTCTTGGGAATGCTTATTTTCAATTTCATTTTTTGTTGTTTAACTTACTATTTCTCCATATTTTTATTTGCAAGTTTTTTGAAAGCTAAAGCTTAACAACCATGGTTGCTCTAAGGACAGCCAACAATTGCTTCAACGACAATCGCCGGAGTTATTATTGTAATATTAGGCTCAAAACCGACAGATCTAATGGCTCGCCTGAAAAGCAAAAAAAATGAAAACAAATAAAGGGAAGAATGGAGGAAAGCCAGGAAAAGGGTATGGCCGACGTTTTTTCCATGGTTGCCGGCGTGGTGAAATTCTTAGCGAGATTTGGTGGTCTCACGGCGGTTGATCTCTCGCAAGAGCTTTAAACGGTGATGAACGAAGAATAAAGGGGTTGGGGCGAGGTCTAGCGTGGTTGAGTTTCGTTGAGTTTATTGATTCGAGAAATGTTCTCTCGGAAGTGACCGCCGGCGGTGGAAACAAAGAGAGCTGGTACAGGTTGCTGAAAGAAGACAAAGTGGGACCCACTTACCTTCCCTTTTCTTTTTATGCTATTTACGCGCTTATAAATTTTTTATTTGCCACATCAGCCTCTAAGGTCATATATAATTCACTTGTAAGTTGTTTAAGGGGGTATTTAAATACACATAAAGTTATAGTGCTAAAGTAAGTTTTGGGGACAAGTTTAAAGGGGAATTTGTGTATTTTCCCAAGAAAAAAAGATACATTATGATATAGATATATAACAATCTTTTTTTAAAAAGGGTGAAGCTTCCTATGACATTATTATTTGTTGACAACTTTGGCATACACATGGAGTAGCAAGTAGAACTTATTAATTACTTATTAAGTTAATTTTCTTAGACATCTGAGTGGAAAAGGCATCACTTTTTGACTATATGTGTCATTAAAACCTCACAAGATTGGCTTATTCGAATCGGTAGCTGATTTAGAGGTGAGTTATGTAGGTATTAAATTATGTATAACTTTAACTAGCCACCAAACGACTAAGGGCTTGTTTGATAGGAGGGATAAATGATATAGAATGAGTTTATTACATATTTGATTGGCATAAAATCTCAGGACAACTTATTCCTAACTAAACGAGCCTTAAGTGTATTATATTGAAGGCCAAAGCGCCAAACTATGGCTTCAATTCTTCCTTTTTTTACATTCTTCAACTTTGCTTTATTGCAACAACTATATATTCAGTATAGTCCCATAAAATAAGATTCAGAAAGGATAGAATATACACAAATCTTATAGTTATTAACAATAGTGATTTTTTCTGCTGAAAAAAGAATCAATTTGATTCTTAACAAATTCACCAGATATAATAAAGTGAAGTTTTTGTATATATTAATCGAGAAAGAATATATGCTATTGCGTAATTCTATAAATGCTATTAAGAGGGACAATAAGGAAATGCATTGAAAATCACTAATCAGAAATAAAACGCATTCAGAAAATGCGTTTTATAAACAGTTTGAAATTTTCAAATATATACGCTCCAACGTAAAATATTATGTCACGTATCCCGATATATAATATTATACAATATTATATCTGGGAATTTGTATTGTTTTACTAGATTACATATAGAAAAAAATTCTTCATACCAAACACACCCTTTATAAATTATATTTATGTCATTAAATATATGATATATTTTAGATATAAAAGTTTATACCATATGCGTAGACTACAAAAAAATAAACAATTGTATGTAATAATTTTAATCTACAAAAACAATAAATTTGTACTATGAATATCAATTCCGAATTTATATATTATAAATATAACAATAATCTGACTTTGCCATAAAATATGTTACATAACTCAGCTATTTGTCAAGAAAGCTTGACGAAAGTTCTCGTGATTTGAAGTTTATGGATTCCTATAGAGTTTCAATATCCTCATTTTCACTATTTTCATCTCCTGGACATGTTAATTTTTGATCGATCAACAATCTGCCCCATATAACATCCTCGTTTTCACTACTCTCATCCAAGTTCAAAGTTTATTAATCATGGCATCTTGTTAGAAGTAATAAATTATTATTTTATGTAAGGTTTTTTTTTCTTTCAATTTTTGCTAGTTTTTTTGTTTGCAAAGTCTTTTTTTCTCACAAGAATTTCAATTTTTTGGGGAAAAGAATGTGAAAAAAGAAGAAGAAAGATTGACTGACCTTTGGTTTTCAAAAAAGTAATCTACTTTTCTCTTTTTCTTTTTAAGATTGAAAATTTTGATAACAGAAATACTATAATTATTACTCAATTGACTAAACCTTTGTTGGTCCTCCATAAGTTATGGACATAGGATTACTTGACTTTGAGCCATTGAATTAATCAACTCAAGTTATAATAAACAAATCATCCTAGATTTTGAAGTTGAAATTTACGATTTTAAAAAATTGAGTTTTTGAAATTGTAATTTTTCAAAATTTGAAATTATGTTTGTAATGCATCTTACTAAAAAAAAATCTACGGCCAAACACTAGCTAAAACTGCTATTTTTCTCCAAACTTTTTCTTATAAATAATATCTATCACTAGGCGATCAACTTTCGCTTACTAATTCTATGGAATATCTTCCACCAATAATATGTACTAAATAATCTATCCATATACATCGAAGTTAAGATAGATAAAAATAAGGAATATTTATAGACGTGTATAGTGCTAAAATTATGCCCTTTGAATCTTTATATCATGTAAGGTAGAATATTAAAATTTCATAAAAAAAAATTTATTTATTTTTTAATTATACTAACGAGAAAAAGCAAGATACTTGCATTGAAATGGAAGGAGTATTAAAAAAAAATGCAAAATGGGCATACAGAAAAAATCATATTAGGTGATAATATCATCCTAGAACATTAGTCAATTTTTTTTTTGCAGTTTAATAATTTTATAATGTAGTCAATATTGTTGTTTTTCTTCATAAACTAACAAAATAAAATAAAGTGTACCAACTTACACAAATAAATACTGACAAGAAAAATGACAGTGGTTTTGTTGGGTTCGAAAGAATCAGGGCGTCATGCACAAATTTATAATTATAAATTATGTTGGTGATAAATTAGATAATAAATAAAAACATACTAAAAATATATTATTAATATGGTTTGGTCTAAACTAAAAAAAATAATAAAATATAAACTCTATTGGGAGAATAATCTCCCCATAAATAAAATTCTTTAATGACTATCTTGTGAATGCTATTGTGTGTACTGATATGAGAAGAGGAGTCTTCAATTTATAAAATTTCAAACTTTTTATCTAAGGAAGAAATAATTCAAATATGGAAGTAAATTTTACGATCAAATTTTCAAAATTCAAATGTCAACTACAAAATCTGCCATTAAACCAAAGTTTATTATAACTTGAGTTCCTCAATTCTATGGCTCAAAGTCATGTAGTCCTATGTTGACAACTTATGGAGGACCAACAAAGGTTAGTCAATTGAGTAATAGTTATAATATTTCTGTTATCATAATTTTCAATCTGAAAAAGAAAAAAGAGAAAAGCAAATTACTTTTCTTTTGAAAACCAAGGTCAATTGAGTAATAGTTATAATCTTTTTGTTATCATAATATTTATGTTCCACATCGTATTGAAGCAGAACAGATAAATGAAAGCTTGATTTTCGTGTCTAATTATGTGATAAATATGTGTCATCAAACCTTAAAGGTTTTTTACAAAATGATGGCCAGACGAAATATATTGTACGGGATAGAGTGTTGAACGATAAAAAACTCACACATCCAGAAGATGAGAGTAGTGGAAATTAGGATGTTAAAATGGAGGTGTGTTTTTACTAGGAGAGAGGATCGAAGCTATTTGGGACAAAATAGAAAACGGGCATTGTGACCTGTGTTTTTACTAGGAGAGAGGATCAGAAACAAAGCTATTTGGGACAAAATAGTAAAAGGGCATTGTGACCCATTAAGTAACAATTAAAATATTTTTTGAACCAAACTATCCATTGAGAGCATTTTTGATCCCTTTTCGTACTTAAAAAGGTATGTTTGGTATGAAACAAAAAAAAGAGATTATATCAAGAGAATTTATATGTAATCTAACAAATAATATGGACTTAAATAGATATACTATTACGTGACATAAATTTTATATTTGGACTGTATATCTTTGAAAAATTCAAATTTTATTCATAAATCGCATTCTATGAATGTGTTTTATTCCTTGGTCAGTGATCTTCAATGCAACTAGGTGATTAATCTGGTTTAAAAAAGTAATTAGTACTTCTATTTTTTTAATTTGAATATCTTATTTTAAATAAGGAGTATTTAAAGATGTATGTACTGTTAAAATATTCTTTGAAAATCTATAGATCTTAAACATGTCACGTAAAATATTGTAATAAATTTTTTAATTAAATTTATAAAAAAAATATTTACATTGAAATGAAAGGAGTATTAGAAAATGAAAAAATGGCCATTAAGAATGATTCATATTAGGTGATAATGTTGTCCAAGAACATTAGTCAATTTTTTTTGCAGTTTAATAATTTTATAATGTAGTCAATATTGTTGTTTTTCTTCATAAACTAACAAAAGAAATTAAAGAGTTCCAACCTATTAATAGATAGTGACAAGAAAAAAGGTTGGGTGGCTTGACATTATTTAATTTACCTCACTTTTTTGGGAATTGCTTGGTAACGATGAATATTTTCTTTATAAGATAGAGACGGTCTGTTTTCGATAAATTTTTAATACAAAAATTTCAAATTCAAAAACCTAATAATATGAAATATATAATTACTTTTAATAATAAATATTTTATCACAAAAATAATTTTTCAATACAAATTCGAATTAATCAAGATCCGAAATAGATATCAAGACATATCATGCTAACAAAAGTAAATCATTTACACACTAGCCAAATGTTGAAATAATTGACTCTTCACTTTTTTGTTTCCTAATTGAATATACACTGAATGACGTCGAAAACTACATGCTTTTTTTTTCTATATAAAAAAAGTCCACATTCCACACCTATATTAATTTATTTTATTTATTTTGAAAAAAAAAAGTTAATGAGGTTTTGCCATGATTTTCTTACCATAATTTAAGATTTATTTTTCCTTAAAGAAAAGACAAAACATTACCATAAATATTTTTACTTTTCTTGAAAGGAAAATATAATATTCTTTCATATTTGGTTTATTCTTTCCTTTTAGGAAAATGTTTTGGAGTATCTAGTTCTTTTTCTAGTAGGAAAGGTTTTAGGACTCTATAAATATAAGTTTGTTTCTTCTAACACAATAACAATGATATCCACAATGTGGTCGTTTAAGAGTCTTGTTTATGGGAGATTTTCTCCTAAACATATTTATGTTTTTTTAGTATTAGTTTTCAATATGTAGGTCGTTTGATCAAATCATATTAATAATATATCTTTAGTATCTTTTTATTTGTTGTATGACTTGTCAACCATATGATTTGCAATTGTAAGCTTCCGCATAACGCCCTAATCTCCTTCATAACCCAACAAAAAAGGGATCCAATTCCTAGTGATTAAGTCAAGAAATATAAACCTAGGAAGTCATCCATTTTAATAATTAATTAATGATGAATGTAAATATAATAATATACGACATAATTATTGGAACAAAAAGAAGAAGAAGAAAAAAAAGAATTAATATAGTTTGCATATGTGACAATTGACCTTACAAATGGTGGTGGTAAATATCTGTTCATTTTTAATCACTCGACATAATTCAATAACTTTAGTTCAAATTAAATATTTAGATTTATAACTTTACTTCTAGAAACTTATATAAAGAGAATAAAGCAAAGTCCGATGAACTATTGATTTTAATATTTTTTAAATATAAACAAATAAATAAATAAACAAAGAAATGTACTTTTTTCATTATTTTCTTTTATAAAATATTGTATTTTATATTATTAATGGCACACGCACTAGTTTCATCCCTTTTATTTTCAGTGCTATATAAATATTATTTTTGCTAACTTTTGTTGAAATTTTAAAAAAATATCTTTTGTTCAACTTGCAGTTTGCAGTATCCTGTTTTCTCTCTCTACATATGTATAGTAAAGTTTTCAAAGGCATATTATATGAATAATCTGGGAGTAATTGTGATGAGATGAATAAAATTAAGAATTTAAATTTTGAAATAATTAATAATATACTTACGTGATCGAATTTGAATATAATCAAAAATTGGAAACTGATGAAAAGTAAAAATAAAATAAACCATAAATTCTTATTTTCATTATATAAATTTCTGTTACATACTTTCATATTAGTTTGTTTAAAAATATATCTCATTTTTTTTTATAATGATTTAACTTAAAATCTATTTTTTATTATCCTCAATGAAATGAAATGTCTTATAATTACGCAGATTGCTAATATAGACAATTAATTTTGTGGTCTACTCCTTGCCATGTGTCAATCAATTAAACCTCAATGGGCAAATTAGTCTACTAGATTATACTATATATATTCACATTTGATTAATATTGACTTTTGTTAATTTTTTGTAATTTTGAATTTTGAGCACATGCTAAATGTATCATGTAATTCAACAGCATATTGTAAATATTTAGACATGTAAATTATGATATATTTTAATTGAGTCTTTAAATATAGACAAAATATTTATACTATTAGATATTTTTTTTAAATATTGAATTATTTTTTATACGTTCTCAAGTGTTTTATATAAATAAATTAATCATATAATATATAATATATTTTTTAGTCATGCACATCAACATCACTTGAAACCAACATAAGATTTTACAATTTATTAAAGTAGATAACAAATTATAAATATTTTTATGTTTTAAATTTAAGTATGGATATAAAATAATTAAACTTCAAAACAAAACAGATACCAAACACGAAGTGGGAAAACAAAAAAGAAAAACTTGGCCAAACAATATACCTATCAATTCTTGGAAAATTCCACCAAGAAATAGTCACCCTTTTCGCTTTCATTGATTGATAATATTAATATCTTTTTTTTCTTGCTTTCTATTTCCATCCTTTTTCTTTGTTCCTTCAAACTCTTACACACGTTTTTCAATTGGATTATGTTACTACTAATATTGAAGTGAAAGGGAAAATTTAAAGTGTAGAATTTTTGATGGGGAATTGTTTTGGAGCTAAGCTTTCTAACTCTAAATCTAGTAGTACTTACCCTAGCTTCTCAGCTAGACCATCTACTCCAGGTACTTTTTTGTTTCTTCTTGCTTTTTATGCACAAATTATGCATCTGTTTGTCCTGTTTTGATTTGACATGGAGTTTAAGGAAGTTAAAAGAATACTTTTGAATCTTGTAAGCGTTAAATTAAAGATATGTTAAATGTACTGAAATATTTTTAAATCTTGTGGTGTTATATATGTCTGTATGGAAAGTTGGAATTACATAGTTGCTAAAAAAGAGAGGAAATTTTAACCGTGTATAAATAGCGTAATTTTTCGTCCATGGAGTTTAAGGAAGTTAAAGAATACTTTTGAATCTTGTAGGCGTTAAATTAAAGATATGTTAAATGTACTGAAATATTTTTTAATCTTGTGATGTTATATATGTCTGTATGGAAAGTTGGAATTACATAGTTGCTAAAAAAGAGAGGAAATTTTAACCGTGTATAAATAGCGTAATTTTTCGTCCAAAGGGTTCACCTACTTGGTGCCGCCACAGGCGAAGTTGGATGAAAGAGTCAGGATTTTTACAGAGCGGAGTCAGATTATAAAGAAGCAAGCACACGAATAAGCAAGAGCAGGGGCGTAGCTACCCTATAGTCGTCAGAAAATAATATCGTATATATCGTATATATGATACACGAAATGCTTAAATAACATATTTTGGACACTCTGAACATAACAAAGTGTTGTAGCCCAGTGATTTTAGATGCCTGGAAAAAGCCCTAAGTGCTCATGTGTTCGAATCTCACTAGCAACAATCCCCCCTTTATTTGGACAGCAGGCGAAGGTTGGTGTTACTGGTGGTGTGTTGATTGTGGACAGAGTTAAAAGAACAGATTTTTGGCATATAACAAAGCTAGAACTTCTTGTTTTTAATATATCGTGTGCATGCGGTTACGAGGGCATGTTGTTAATGGTAAAATGAGTAGTTTAAAGTTCATCAATATAGAAAGGTGGAATCTTTTTTTTTGGAACATACTAACTACTAAGAAGGAAAGAATGTAATGAACAGAGCTAGTAACTAATTCTTGAATTTTATACTCGTGAACGAATTTGTTGGACGTCTTAGTTCTGTTAGTGCTTAGTTTCTATTCCGAGTACTTTGGAATTTCCCCTTTTTTCTTGTTTTTGTATAAGGTGGTGGCCGGTGTTCAATGATGGAGTTGAGATTTTCACTAAGGAACGTCAAAATAAACACATAATGGAGCCAGATGGACTCAACATATAGTGTATATGTATATACATTTTTGGTGCATAACAAACTTAGAACTTGTTGTCTTATTCTTAAATATATATCACATTTGTATGGCTATGAGAACATGTCATTAGCAGAGTTTCGTAAATATAGAAAGGTAGACATTTTTTCGGGAACAGAATAAGAAGGAAGAATGTGATGAACAGAACTAGTAACCAACTTTTATCTGGTGAATGAGTTTGTTGGATGTCTTAATTCTTGTAATTATGGATTTTATGTTTAGCTGAGAGTGAGAAGATTCGAATTATAGATTTACATGATAGTTAGTATTTGTGCAGATACATCAAAGAGCTACAGCAATGGCGTTGGCTATTCGGTCACAAGTGGCAGTATTGGATGTAGTAATTTCTCAGCAGCTGCAAGTGAAGATACATGTTTGAACGGAGAGATATTGCCGATTCCAAATTTGAAGATTTATAGTTTTTCTGATTTGAAGTTGTGCACGAAGAATTTCAAGCCTGACTCAGTTTTGGGGATTGGCGGTTTTGGGACCGTGTATAAAGGATGGGTTGATGAGAAGACGCTTGCTCCGACTAAAGCTGGCACTGGAATGATTGTTGCCATCAAGAAGTTGAACTCTGAGAGCACTCAAGGATTTGAAGAGTGGCAGGTATACAGTTGAGATTTTTGATACAATGATAAAACAATTACTCTAATTTCGACAGCAGCCAATACTTTGGCCTTTTCCCTTTTACTGAAAGTGCTTTAAAATGCACAAATGTTGAGCTAACGGTTTGTAGAGTGAGTGAGTAATGGTCTTGAGTAGTTGTTGACAGGGGGCAAGACCAGGTAGGGCGAGGGGGTTCATTTGACCCTCCTTTAGCGGAAAATTACACTAGTAGATGTTGAACCCCATTCGGCTTCGTAGTGTGTTTACTTCTTCATATTTTGAACCCCTTCCGTGAAAATTCTGGCTCCGCTACTGGTTGTTGGTTAGGCAAGGCCATCAAAGAAACCAGGATGCCTACTATACTTGCTTGATGCAATTGAAATAACTAAGAAAATAGTAAGATGTGTATAGTCTAAGTGAATGGTTTTGTACATATATGTAATACATTATACAAATTTTCTTCTAGAATCGATACTGATTGGATTTCGGTTGCTTAATTTGCATATTGTCAAGTTAGAAACTTAAATGTTGGATTTGCTAGTTCACAGACAACTGATTGCTCTTTAAATTTGAGCAAATTTATCTTTCTTGTATTTGCTTTCTCGAGCTGAGGGTCTATCGGAAACAACTTCCCTATCTTACAGGCTCTTCGCGTCCAGCTTCAGAAAACAAAAAAACAATCTGTTTTACAAAAGTGATTCCAAATTTCAAGCTAGATCATGTTTTGCTTTGTCTGCAACCATTTTTCCCCGAAAATTTCAGTTTGTATAGTTATGATTTGTTGTAGGAATATCCATGTGATATTTTCCATCTTTTTTTTGTTTTAGCAATCTTTATGTTGCCAGTTATTGTGATCTATGCTTTCCAGTTAAGAGTCTTTATATAATGCTCATAATCCGTATCGCTTAAAAATGCAGTCAGAAGTGAACTTTTTAGGAAGGCTTTCACATCCTAACCTTGTTAAACTACTGGGATATTGTCATGAGGACAAGGAACTGTTACTCGTTTACGAATTTATGCCCAAGGGGAGTTTGGAAAACCATCTATTCAGAAGTAAGAAGTTGGTGTTAGAAATTCAATAAGACCAAAGCTCGAATAATTATATGGTGTGCTGACCTTCAGCTTGTCTGCTTTGTAGGGAGTGCTGCTATTGAACCACTTTCTTGGGACTTGCGGCTCAAAATTGCCATAGGAGCAGCACGGGGCTTAGCGTTCTTACATACTTCAGAAAAGAAAGTCATTTACAGAGACTTCAAAGCCTCAAACATACTGCTTGATGGGGTAAGGTCTGCTTCCTTGTCATTTTATTTGGTTAGCGAGTTCCCTATTGTGTTACTCATGCATTTGAACATTTATAAGTATTGATGTAGAAGTAACCGGTAAAGTTGTTGCCATGTGTGAACATGAGGTCACGGGTTCAAGCTGTGGAAACAGCCTCTTGCAGGAATGCAGGGTAAGGCTGCGTACAATAGACCGTTGTGGTCTGGCCCTTCCTTGGACCCGCGCATAACGGGAGCTTTAGTGCACCAGACTGCCTTTTACAAGTACTGATGTATATCATGAATATCATCTCTGCTTCTAGTTTCATGTTTTGACAATTTTCCGTGAAATGTTTCTTTTTCATTTGTTTGTCTTTAACTTTATTATGCATCATTATTTGGCCATTCGTTGAAACTTCCTGCTTTGCACCTTTTGCTTTGTAGAATTACAATGCAAAAATATCAGATTTTGGGTTAGCTAAACTGGGGCCTTCCGGTAGTAACTCACACGTAACTACTCGCGTTATGGGAACATATGGTTATGCTGCTCCAGAATATGTTGAAACTGGTGAGCACTTTCTTGAGCCTTTATTATATGTGTCTGATCTAAAATCTCAAGCTATTTAAGCCAAAATGGTTCTGAATTATGGTACTAAGTTGAATGGTTAGCTCTGGCCTTGATCGAACGTTGCTTTGGGGTGTAATCGGAGCAATGACCGTAGTGCTTTATGGATTAGTTGGTTGATGAAGTTCCGTTGTTTGTTAGATTCGTCGTCTACTTTCAGTTCAGGACCATAAATCTAAAGATATCCTAACAACTGATTGTTCCTATATGTCAACAAATTAGCACAATAGCTTCTCTGTTGTTTATTGCCTTCCGTTTTTTTTTCCATTTTTTCATTAGTGATTCGTGAATAAACCCGTTGAACATATTCCAAGATCTCCTAGAAATGTTCAAATTTTACATACAACTACAACAACATACTCAGTGTAATTCCACAAGTGGAGCCGTGGGAAGGTAGTGTGTATGCAGACCTTATCGAATCGTAAATTGAATTTGCAGTATTACTCATTTTGTTCCGATGATCTTTCCTTTTTTATTTGTTCCAACAATTAAGTGGGGTCTGAGGAGAGTACGTAGAGTGTACCCAGACCTTACCCCTACCTAAGAGGTAGAAAGGTTGTTTCTGATAGACCCTCGACTCAAGAAAAAACAGTCCAAAACAGTCTAGTAAAAGAAGTATAAGAAATAACAGATAGTAGCAGAATAGTAGTACAACAAAATAATACGATAGTCAAAGTACAAGAAACAACAACTAGTAACAGAAATCGAGTACACTACCATATAAAATGAAACCGAGGGAGAACATATGTTAATGGGGGATTGTTTTCATGTTAACAGGTCATCTATATGTAAAAAGTGATGTGTACGGATTTGGAGTGGTCGTGCTTGAGTTGCTGACTGGTTTACGAGCACTCGACACCAAAAGACCAAACGGAGAAGAGAAATTGGTGGACTGGGTGAAACCGATGCTGTCTAACAAAAGGAAGCTGAAGTCCATTATGGATGGTCGAATGGAAGGCCAATATTCTTCAAAAGCAGCAACACTTGCTGCTCAGATTACTCTAAAATGTCTAGAGGGAGACCCAAAGAATCGACCTTCAATGAAAGAAGTAATGAACGTGTTGGAACAGATCGAAGCCATCAAGGAGAATCCAAAAGAATCGAAAACCAAATCCGACCATTCTTCATCTCATCGTCACAAACAATCTCCAAGAAGTCGACAATCACCTCGTCAGACAAACGCCCAAGGATTCAGGTCAGGATCTGGAAAATGACAAGTAGAAATTGGCCTTTACCTATGTATGTATAAATTTCATTCTTTTCTCATTTAGTACAAGATCAAGTTCATTTTTTCAACTACAATTTTGTATTGTATATGTCACCTCTCCTCTGTATTGCATGGTTATTGTAATTTATCAAAGGTATTCATAGACTGATTTAGCTACTGGAAAACATGGTGGTTGTTATTATTATTTTAGATATAATGGTCGAAAACACATTTGAATGAGTTTCATACCCTACCTATCAAATACCTCAACATGTTCCTTTTCCTACTTGAACAATAGTACATAGATTCAGTGTTCAATATCCGTAATGGAACCTGACTAATTTGAATCTATGCCACAGGGGGAATGAGCGCCCTACCAATACTTGGGGCTCGAAATCGAGCCCTCCAATTAAGACTAAAGGAGCTTCATCTACTGCACCACATCCTTTAGTGGTGTATTGCATGGCTTTACTTCATTGTAATTTGTTAAAGGTGCTCATAGAATGAACTAACCCTCATAATAGTAAACAAACTTGTATTTTGTTTTAAAAGTAAAAAGACATTTTCAAATAATACACTATATGCTAGTAATTTTTAAGTCAAACTCATCCTTGGTCATGAAACATTCAAGCGACCACTGACCACCATACATTTCATTTCAACTAAATAAAGACTATTAAAGACTCTTCAACTAAATAATTGAATAACATTCATACAAACACTGAAACACATTATCCAAGCTTTTGAATAATAACTTCAGTGAGTTTGAGATATATGACAACTGAAAATTAACTTAACGTCCAGAAAATCTCTTGCGGCCCATACATTGTAAAAGAGATACCAGAAGAAACGGGAGTTCGAACTATTTATGGGACCGATTTTAACATTGTATGTACAGACAACTCAAGAACTAAATCTTCCATCAGTTTACTTTAGTCCAAGTGAAAACAGAATAGGGGGACAAAAGACGAGACGTGAGTTTAAAAATTGAACTTTCGAATATTTATTTCAAACAAGGACACTGACGCTCCTTGTGTTCGAAATCAATCAATTTCATCAGACCCCATCAGTTGTGTTGTCTTATAGAAGAGAAGACTAACACTATTGTCCAAGATTTCCAAGAAGTCGCTCTACTGCAGCATGAACATTGCCACCGGAGGCAGTCAGTGCCCGGATATTTTCTTGAGTGTCAAAGAAACCCATTTCTTGTAACTGTGTTAGCTGAGTAGCGTATAATTCCTCTGGGGGCACTGCAACAGAGATCAAGAGTGAAATTGAAAAATCGTCAAGTCGGAGGGAAAGAGAAAGAAAAACTGAAGAGAGAAAGCAAGAGATAAAAGTAACCATTAGATCTGTTAGGGACACCCAAGCCCCCAGTCCCAAGTCCACCAAACATGTTCATAAGCATTTCCATTCCCGAGTTGTCAAGTGCTGCAATTATTCAAACCACCACATGATGTGAGTTAGCTAAAACATAATTTCATAAACAGAAATTGCATCAACTTTGCCCTTCAACCCTAAATTTTATATGGTTATTAGATTCACTAGTTCCCTATATTGATTGTATCACTGACAATGAATAGCCGTCTCTTTAACAACCTGAATAAGGGTTTCACAGTCAAGAATCCAGTTTGAAACCCAAACTCCATAAGCCAAATAAACTAATACATAATGTCTCCGCATTGTAGATAAGAACTTGACAAATTAAGTGTCTATTTACAATAGGAATAATGTTCAGGAGAATTTGGAAGTTGAAGGTGTGGATTTCCCAGTGGACCCTATTGTACCAAGATAAGAGCAAACTTTGAAAACAAAAATGTTCCAGAAAAATTATATTCCCCAAAACAACATTAATAACACAATAATACCAGCTATCATGCTCACTAATTCAGAATGACTTGATTGAGGTGATAAAGAATATCAAGTTTGAAGAATAGGAAGTTTACCTGCTCCACCAGCATTTTGGCCCGGCAGTCTGCAAGTAGTAAAAGAAACTTTGTCAACACAGTAACAAGTTCATCTCAACTAGATAGGATTTCTCCATCTTTTGGCAAGTAAAAATGAAAATTATGAAAGGAAAATTATTTTCTTCGGCAAGCTTATTTGTGAAAAAGGCAAGAGTTTGATAATTCAAGCAAATAAGCAACCCGTATAAGATTAATCATGAAACATTTTTCCAGCCAAGAAACTAAGAACCAGCTTACTGGTTTGTTTGCTGACGCCCAAGTTGAGATGCAAGCCCTTGCTGGAAAGTCATAAGTTGCTAAAAAGAAAGAAAAAGATGTACAAGTCACAAGAAGGCAGATGGATTATCAAGGAACACTATAACAAAATCTCAGTCTCATACAAACATTAACAACCTCTTTTTGCACCCCACATAAAGCCGCTTCTCTTACCCAACATTCCAACAATAGCAGTTTAACCCCCCTACCACCTCCTTTTTTCTTTTTCTTCGGAGTTCCAAGTGGAGTTATCAGGATCAACTACCCCAGAACTACGGATTCACATATTGGTGTAATGTCATTGTGAAAGATAGTAATGAAAAAGAGTAGACGAGAATCTGTTTTTTTTCTTAGTACTGTGTAGGCATCCGCTGTTCACATGTATTTGGTTTACGGTCTCTTTGGGTCATTTCACACTCCCTATTAGGTTTATCTTGCACGTGGATGCACTCCTCTCAAGTGTTATTAATGATAAAAGTCACAAAAGTTGTACTGTTACCAAGCAAAACTGAATGAGATCACCCATGCCATTTAGTTGCTACATCTCATGCACCAGATGCATATTTTAAGCAAGCAAGACCTTCTAAGTGTGGCAAGTATTCTTTACCTGCACTGTCTCAGGCGATGTCAATTGACGAATAAATTCAGGATTTTGCATCATTTCTCTGAGCTGTGGATTGGAATCAAGCATGCTTCTAAGCTGTGGATTCATCCCTAAAACCTAATCACCAGGTTAAATGAGAAACTTACTGTCAGTAGACAAAGAGAGTCAAAGGAAACAGAAATACAGCAAAACTAAACGACTGCATGCAAATTTTCAATCAGACAAATAAATAAATACCTGGTTCATGTACTGAGGATTTGAAAGGAGAGACTGCATCATCTGTGAGATGGCAGGGTTCTGCATCATTTGATTTAGCGAAGTGGAATCAGGCATGCCGCCTAGCATTTGCTCCAAACCTGGGGAACCAAGCCCACCTAGGCCAAGTGGTGCAGCCCTGGTATCCCCAGCAGTATTTGACCTAGCAGTGGTATTGGCTTGGGCAGCTCCAGCTGAAAAAGTCAATGTATTAGTAAAAACATAATCATATAATTCATACTTATCCAGCAACATGGATCTGTGAGAAATATAGTTCAAAAATAAGGCATGACAAAATGATTACCCAAGGATCCTAAGAGTACACCATAATTATGTCTACAACATGAAGGATTAAAATACCTCAAATCAACATTAAGAAGCTCACAAGAAACTTCAAAATATTTTAGTGGACGAAAAATTAAAAGGGAAGACAACCAATCTTTTATTGTTTTACAGTAAACAAAGGCAGCAAACAAATTTTGATAAGAAATTCATAGTGCTTGATGACCATTAAATTCAAGTTGTAAACACAAATTGCACAAGTTGAACTTCATGCCCAACCTTAGCAGAATGATGTACAAAAATATCTCAAGAAATACAAGAGATAAAATAAGGTAGCTATTAATTGCAGGAGCATCCCAAGTTCAATAGAAATCAAAACAAGAGATTAAGTAAACAGTTAAACTAAAAAATATAGAATAAAAGAAAACCAAAAAAAGTAAACAGTTAACTCTTTCAAGATGTTTTTAGGAGAAACAAAAATCAGTGCACATGATTAAGTATAGATTTGTATCATGTACTTAACCTTTTGGTGTAAAAAGGAAAATGCAAATGAGGCAGAAACTTAACAAGAAATCATGTAGTCCCTCTAAAGTTTAGAAGAGGGCTATGCTTTTGGCTCTTTTGCCACTTGTACAAAAATCCCAGCACTACCTTTGTGCTGCTTTATGAATACAATTATTACCATTTAATAAAAAAAGGTAAACAGTTTTACTCTAGCTAGTCAAAATGATTAAAGAATAAGAGATGATAAGAACTAACTGCCTGCAGCTGCCCAAGGATTCGGAAGTGGATTAGTATTTGGGGCAGGCAGATTATCAGTAGTCTCAGAACCAGTAGTTGGAGGATTATTAGACTGCTGTCTGCCTTGTCCACCTTGTGCTCCCAAAAGAGCTGCAAACGGGTTAGACCCCGCATCATTTCGTGTATCTCCAGACAATGTTGATGCATTTAGGAATGGCTCCTGGACATTTTCATACATACGCCTCAGCATGTTAAATCCCTCCGGAGAAGATTCAATATTGCTCATGGCCCTGTCTGTATTGCGCATCATCTCACGCATAAGTTCAGGGTTTCGTGCAGCCTCCATTGTCTGTCGAAGAGTAGCAGGATCATTGAGTACGTGAGCAAGCTCCGGATTACGATCCATGATCTCTCGCATTTGGGGATTGTTCATGATCAAGTTGCGGATGGTTTCAGGGTTATTCATTAAATTCTGAACAAGAGGCATATTCATCATATCTCTCATCATGTCAGGGTTTTGAGTCAACTGCTGCTGGACCTGCTCAAAATTGGGAAGACCAGCTCCAAACAAACCACCGCCACCACCACTTCCAAGACCAGGAAACATTGAAGCTCCAAGGCCTGATCCTGGAAATGGTCCGCCTGCATCAGAAGCAGCATTTCTTGGTGCATTCTGAGCAGTATTTGGACCTCCAACATTGGTTGCACTTGCAGGGTTTGCAGAGGGAGCTGGGGTAGAACCTCGAACTAAATGAACTGTGTGATCTGCCTCCAGACCTATCAAGCACAAAGTTAAAATAAGCTAGATCACTACGATTATCACTGACAGCTTGATAAAATGTTACATGCAGATGCAAAAGCAGATATAACTGAAGTTTGGCACTGAGTGCTAATGGTGTACCACTTCTAAACTCAATCTTGAACATTTTGAAGTGATAATTAACCGATTGTGAACAACTTGACAGGTGTAGAGTATCTTCATGTAACAAATAATGCAGAAGTAGAAATTAATCACAGGGAAAAGAAGATATTCCTTCCATGCAAAACTGTGGGTCGCAAGGAGGGTGGAACCACACAATACATCCAACAAAGAGTCGCACAAGCCCCACTTTTACACCTTCCACACTCAAAAAAGAAAAAAAGAAGATATTACATCAATACAGTTTAGTGTCCCAAGGAAAGTGGAATCACATATTACATTCAACAAAAGTCATACAAGCCCCACTTTTCACCCAGCTCGCTTCACATCTTTCCACTATATACTAAATACTAATGTAACTTTTCAATTAAAACTAGTACAAAGTCAAACACTATGATAGAGTGAACATTGTAAAGCAACAGAAAAGACCTCATGTCTCTTAGGTTTACATATACTTGTCAATTCATGCGACATCCCATTTAACAAGCTTTTTAGTTTTAAATGGTCTACTAGTACAGTATAGTTTAACAATAGCTTCCCACAAGTCAAAGCAATTACTTCAGAACTCCTCAGTTATCCCTTCAATATGCCAGACACTTGAGGCTAACAGCAGTGTACACATTCTACTAGTCAGTTTCTAAATGGATGGCACTAACAACCAAGCCAAGCCAAAGAAGATACTACTCCATCTCCCGGGTCAGCATGTTTGGCATTATCATGTGAACAATCCCAACATCAACCTAAATCTTCCAAACAATCATTTTTCGAAACTAGGACTACCCTCGATTATTTGGCAAACAGCTCATGTGGCGTTCTTGCACATTGAACAAATCACTAATCCACTCCTCCCAGGCAGCACCTCACTTTCACTGCCTTGTTAACATGTTATCAAGTAAACCAAATGCCCATGTTCTTTTTATCAAGAAACACTCGTGTTGCTTAGAAGTAGATACTAAAAGGATATTAGCAGACTCTACACTTGCTACATATATCGAAGCCAACAAAGGGACACCGTGGCAGAAGTTTGGTCAAATCAGGGATGGAATCTGAATTCTGGAAGGCCCCTAAATGAATGGGAGATCCAAAGACTAGTAGAGTTCTTTAGAATCCTTGAGCAATTCAAAGGAACCTCTACCTCCCAAGATGGATTGATTTGGAATCATAACTGCCAAGGAAATTTCAGTGTGAAGAAGCTTACAAAAAGTTCAACCCTTTCACCTATCAGGTTACTGGCTGGCCATGAAAACTTATCTGGAAAGTTAAAATACCTTTTAAAGTGTCCTGCTTCACTTGGCTACCAGCAAAGCAGGCTGTTTCGACTCAAGAAAACCTCATGAAAAGGGGTATCCAACTGAGTCTTAGGTATTTCCTGTGTGGAAAAGAGGCAGAAACAGTCAACCACCTCTTTCTTCACGGTAGGATCACTAATATTTTGTGGAGCGATATCGTCAATTTGAAGGGCCTACTTTGGGTGATGCCAAGAAATATTGCCCAGGCCCTGAAGATATGGAGTAGCTTTGCCTACATGTCTGGTCATAAAGAAAGATGGAAGATCATTCCCACCTGTATCTGGTGGTCTGTGTGGAAAGAGAGGAACCTCAGATGCTTCCAGAACAAAAGTAACAACATCCAGAAGATGAAGATGAATTGCTTGGTTTTATTTCATTTTTGGTGTAAACAGGAGTATATGGAAGATCTAGAATCAGTAATAATGTTTTTGGCACCTTGTAATTTTGTTATTTAGGATTGAAGATCTTCCTGATACTCTCCTTTATTTGTAATTAGTAAACCTGGTTTGATTTTTTGGAATATAATACATGAATGTTACCTTCTCAAAAAAAAATCAAATTTTTTTGAAGCCAACAGAACTCACTGCCTTCATCTTTGCCACTTCCATACATTTAACAGCAATAGCAATTCCCATTACGAGCATAATAATAAAGAAATATTAAATGTAATACCCTAACACAAAAATTCAATACAGAACCAACAACTACTACTACGCATCTATTTTGAAGCTAGTTGGGGAGACAGTCATTAGGTGTTTTGGAAGACGTAAGACGACAACGGCATTCCTCACTGAGGCAAGAGGCAAGGTGCTCGCCTTTTAGAAGTGAGGCGCCAATTAATACCAAAAAGTTAAAATATTTAATTGCATATACAAATAACCAAAATCTAAATAGCAATAACATCTTACTATTTATAGGCAAAAAATTAATGTATTAATTATACATTAAATCTCAATAGCAATAACATCTTACTGTTTATAGGCAAAAACATCTTACTGTTTTTGCTTCTACTTTTGTAACTAATTTGCATCATCTTGATGCCTTCAATGGAACATTTAATTCATCAAAAAAAAATAATGTATTAATCAGTATTCAACTAAACTCAATTGGGTAGAAAATAAAAATAAATGGACTAGCAAATGAAAAGGAAAAAACTGGACATTAGCAGAAAATAGAAAAAAGAGGGAAGAAGAAGGCAAGAAGAAAAAAGAAAATGAAAGAGCTGGAAACAGAGGAGAAAGTAAAAGAAGAAGAAAGAAGAAAAGAATCTGCCAGTACCCTGTTGGCAGAAACAAAGGAGAAAGAAGAAATGAGAAGAAGCGTACCTTTGCACACAGCTGAAGTCTGAAGACAAAGATGGAGAACTAAGTTGAACATAGTCGCGTAATTGACTCAAAAGTAGTAAGTGGAAAAAAACTATAAAATTACATTTAAAATATTAAAAGCTGTGGTCTCTTTCTTTTTTAGAAAAAGTCTCAGCACCTCTGCTCGCCTTTTTCATATCTCTCGCCTCGCAACGAAAGGTGACACACCGACCTCTCGCCTCTCGCCTAAGGAGCTAAGGCGAGCACCTTTGATAACACTCCGTCAACTTAATCTTCAATATTCATTTCACACCTCCATTTGCCGGTTTCGTTCGATAACCAAATTGAAATCGCATGCTAACAATCCTCTATCAGAAGAAATTTATATATCCATATGTAATGGTCTCAAAAGGGTTCGATATGAAGACCAACTAAGCAAACCGGGAAATTTCAAATAAAACAATGGGTGACGTGGACGGTCAGGAATACCTCCGGCTTAATAAATTTGAATGGTGGAGATTTAAGGGTAGTCAATATAACAATCTAGCTAAAGCAGAGAGAGAGGCATAGTAGAATTCCGGATCCTTCACACCATTCTTCTGAATTCCTTTCTCCTCTTCTCACTTCTTTCCTTTCGTTCTGCAGATTTGAAAGCTTTATCTGGTTGTTCAAAGTTCAAATTCATTACTGTTTATTTCTTTTTCAGTTCAATTACCTTGTATTGGGTAGTTCTCTTTGTTGTTATTTTAAATACGGTAACCTACATCTACCAACCTCAACCCCTCTCCTTCGGAGTCAATAGTGGTCCTCTTCACTTCGCTCCCTTCCTGACCGACCCCAACCCCTCAACCTCAAGGTTGGAGGTGGAGGTAGCTTTCCACTTGAACTACCCTTTCTAGTCTCTTTGTAGTTTGAAGTTATACTTTCATCAATGAAAATCCCAGAAAATTGAGCCCCAATTGCATTTCACATGGTATCAAAGCATCGACTCTACAACCAGTGGGAAGTGGAAATGGCTGAGAAAATATGGTTTACAGTTACGATTTGAAACTGAATAATTGGGAAAAGGCTCTTAAACAAGCACAGGGTAGGCCAGATAGATTGACCAGTTCGCAGGTAGATATGTGAGATAAATTGGACAAGATTGCAGAGAAGACAGGAATAGAATCAAAGATTGAGGCTTTGCAGGGAAATTCACTACATTTCTCGATCTTTTTTGTAAAATAAATAGTCCTATGCCAACTGCAACTAAGACCTTATGTTAAAATCCTCTACATTCTCGATCTGTCTAAAATCTAAGTTGTGTGGACTCTCCATTTTTGTTGCCCCATCCCTGCCGACGTGAGATGGGTCGGATACTTTGACCAGAGTCCAGGGACAATTTTTTTTTTTGGGTGGGGAGGGGGGGTTGAGATTTTGATTTCTCAAAATCAAAGATAAAATGAAATGGCATACCTTCAATATTATAGTCCTTTTTAGCTTTTCCTCTTGGTCAATATTTGTTGCTTCATGTTTCAGGCCAAACGAAGAGAAACTAAGAATTCAAGCGGTTGTAATATAACTTCTGGAAGACATTAGCAATGATCTGTAAGGAGAGTTGGTGGAAGGTCTTGCTTGAATGACTTTCTTTTTCTTTTTTGAGGGGAAGAACCAGAGAGCATGAAAGAAGAAGTTGGGGACTTGGGGAAGACGACCTAGAAGATCTTAATAACTCTACTTTATAATTTTGGAATTCTTTTAGCCAAATCCCAGCACCTAGATTTGTACCCCGAATCTTAAAATTAAAATTTCGCCGAATCCGACCCTCAGATTCACAACCATGTTGGATACCCGCACCGAGTCCGAGCAACTTAGTCTAAAATGACAGGCTTAGAAATGAAGTTTAAAGTAGGGAAGAGCATCATCCACCACACACAATAGATACCTTGAAGAAAAGTTGATCAGGCTGGCTCAAAAGGGATCTGCTGAAGTGTACCTTGAGAAGTTTGAAGGCATTGGGGTGCAGCTGTCTGATCTGCAGTACAACACGTCAATAATGCCTACTTTCTTTCAAGTTTCACAGATGGACTACAAGAAGAAATTAAGATGTCTATCAAGGTAATTAGGCCTACCACTTTGACCAAACAATTTAGCAGGCAAGGTTGCAGGAAAAGGCATTTGAGGCTTACCTTAAAAGGAGCAAAGTGGTCATTAAACCTTCTACCTCCCAGCTATAATCTCAACCCATTCATAATCCTAGTACACTACAAATATTGGAAAATAGTGCAATGATAGCCTAGTTCATGAAAATGTGTCTACTGGTGCTGAACTTTCACAAGGTTTAACTGCTTGGGCTGATGTAAACATGCATGTGGCAGAGAACTATATTGCTTCAATCCATATAGATATGTCCGACAACACTACTATTGCAGCAGGAAATGAAAGTAGTAATGGTTTTATCTCTCGTGGCCAAGGTGGACCAGACATGGTTGAGATCAAAGTAGAAGTTGTAGATCTTCCTAAAGACTATGGTGATAGTACTGAAAAGCATGCTGGAACAACTCCAGACACAAACATCTTATTTAGCAAACGGAAAAGGCAAAATCAAGAGTTTTGGCATTAGAGGTTTAGGAAGAATTGTGCATAAGGATGATGAGACTGACAGACAAGAAGGCTAAGGACTTCGGATTCCAAGGAGATTCATGATATTCCAGAAGAGGAAAGTACACCCAACCATTAACACTTGTAATGCCTTGCTACACAGCATGTGGGAAGAAGTGAACGGTTTTTATGATAAGTTGCTAACTAAGAAGCTAATAGGCAGTTTCTGATTTTCTGTGCTGATTACAGAATTCACATTCTC
Source organism: Solanum stenotomum (assembly GCF_019186545.1). NCBI lineage: Eukaryota > Viridiplantae > Streptophyta > Magnoliopsida > Solanales > Solanaceae > Solanum > Solanum stenotomum. The sequence continues at coordinate 62,755,852 of NC_064284.1, read as the reverse complement.
TATTAGCACATCCCCCCAGGGTGATCCTCATTCAGGCTCTCTGAAGGGACCTCCAGATGAAGATGAAGGAAGCCTTGGGTATGTCTTAGGTATCATAAATGCAAACTCCAGATTACGGAAATGAGAGCTATATTGGAGCTGCACAATATGACAATCTGGGAGAGAACCAAACATAAAGGTATATGATGCGGAAGGTATAAAGAATGAGCACCCGCTTCCTTGAATCACACCTATGGTTGTTTATGTTGGCGGTCAAAATTTGTACCAAGTTTTAGCCAGAATCCTTCGATTAGAAAGTTTGTCCTTATATGCAGACTCTCAAAGTGACGGGTTTATTTCTGTTGTCATAGATTTTTCATGTGAGAACTTGCAAAAAATGGTATATGAATTACACACTAATTTTTATTTTTTTTTTGAAATAGGTAACTTTGTATTATATCACAAAACAGTACATGGTACACACACTAAACAATTCAACGAAGAAAGCTGGCAATATTGGTACAACAGGACTATTTTAGGACAATTAGCAGAACGGGTAATTTATTGATGAGACTAGCGTATTTCCTATGCGCGTAGAAAATGATGTCTTTCGTGTGGGTTTCTTCGCTCATCACTTTCTATGTGGCTTCACAACCTTAATTCTCCAGTTATCTCAATCGGAAATGCATCTGATGCAGTGTTACATAATGTGGCTAACATGCATGCCCATCCAACCGTTGGACACTTAGCTATAGCAAATTCACACTATGGAATTGAATTATAAAGGACAATTTAACTGCAGAAAAACACAACGTAATTGATCTGGTAAGCGTCAATTACATCTTCTAGAGCTTAACCATGAGGTCCCAAAAGTCCTTGGGTATGAACAAGTATGCAAAAGGGGAACATGGAAGAAGGGTTGATTATTGCATCATCTTGTCCTCTAGGTTCCAATATCCTAGTTTCTACCGTTGGGAACTAATGGATCCATACATGATCATATAAATGAGAATGAAAATTTACATGTAAAATATACGTGACTTATAGGAAAAGGCCAATTTCAAGTTGGAAGTATTATCATGATCCAGATGAGCAGATCAAGCTAAATAGGGTCACATGGGAACCATCGTCAAGGGATTAGACCACACCCCTCATATAAACACAGTGAAATTACTGTGCAGAGGCGGGAAACATTTTGGAAATTTCGTCTCTGTATCTATCTATCTATCTCAATTCATATCCTCTTCTCTATTCATGTGCTCTTCATCATCATAGCTGAGCTATCTTCTTACACGCAAGTACGAGGTATCTTTGTGGATCAAATTAATGGTAATGTTCTTAGATTGAGTTTGCTTCTAATTAGTTCTATTCTCTGCACTTCCATTTTAATTACTTCTTTCTATTGAGCTGTACTAATTCTGTCATCACAATTTCAACTCTGAATTATAACTGAAAACAATTAAACTCAAATAAAATCTCCAAATATATTAATCACGCACCAGCAATTTATCAGCTCCGCCATAAAATAAAAAAAATAAAAAAGCCTATAATTAACATACCGTAGCTTTCTAGTGTTTGCTCGTCCTTTAAGATCCGGCCTTTATAGATCAATCTCTGTTGTTCAGCAGGAATGTTGGCTTGTTGTGCAAGAATAGACTTGAACGATCCGACGGTAGAATCGAGGCTGACCTGCACAGAGAATTTCGAGCCGCTAGAACATCGGATGTTGATTGTAACACCTCCGCCGGCACCGGCGCCGGTGTTACTCACCTTGTTTGAATCGCCGCCGTCTCCCGCCGGAACACTAGCATCTCCGCCTCCCATACTCATACTCCTCCCTTATTGCAATTTGGGAGGTGAAAATTCAGTTGAATTGAAGAAAGCAAAATGCAAACAAAGTACAAGCCCTATCTGTGGAATTTTTTTCAAGAGAACTGAAATTAGCTTTTAATTTATTGATGGTAATAAATAACAAAAACAAAAGCAATAATTATTTTTCCTATTTTTGGTTTAGACTTTGGAGGAAAATTGACTCATGGATGATATCATATAATCCTATTTCCGTCCATTTTAAATTATTATTTTTTTAGATTCAAACGATAATAATTTTGACTAATATTACATTTTTTTATTGATATGCAAAAAATTAGAATGTATTGTACTTTTTGGAGAATACATAAAAACCTCCATGAACTTGGCAGCATAACTTATTTTAGCACTTAAACTACACGGGTGTTTATTTACCCCCTAATTTCATTTCGTGTGAATTTAATACCACCTTAACAGATGATGTGGCAAAAAAAGAAAAACAAAAAAGTTGAAGGCGCATAAATCTTTTTTTTTTAGAAAAATAATGGTCCCACTAGCATTATATATATATATATATATATATATAATGAAAAAAAAAAAAAAAAACCCACCTACCTCATTCTTCTTCTTCTTCAAACCCCTCCACCCCTTTCTCAAAACCCCACCTCCCCTACTTGTCTCTTCTTCCTCAAACTCCCACCGCATCCTACCCCAACCCCAACCCATCCTCTTTCTCCTTCATCAAACTCTACATTCTATACATTTTTTCGTTAAACAAAAATAGAAAATCACATTCAAGACCCACATAATTTTCTTTATTCTTTACTTTTGAGATTCGATTTTTCTTAAAAAATAATTATTCATCTAACTTTAAACTTACTTATTCTATACCTGAATATGCATTAAGAAGTGAAACAAAAAAAGTAACAGCAAATCTAAAAAATTAGCAGTTCGATTTTGCATAAATTTAAAATCGCCATTGCTGATATAAGTTGATAGTTTCACCTAGTTGGGAAAAAAAAATACGGTGATTGATATAAGTATTGATGGAAGTAATAGTGAATAATTACAAAGCAATGAAAAATAAAATGAATCAATCAATGTGAAATTTTGGATGTTAAGAAACTGACCCAAATGAAATAATGAAGAGGGTGGGTGAAGAGTGAAAATAATTTTTTTTTAAAGATCTGGGAAAGTAAAAATAAAGAAAAAATACTTTTTTTCAATTATATGACATGTCATCGATGTGGCACCGAGGTGTCACTTAGGTGGCGCGCGTGCACTTCACCCATGAGTATGAAACTGGTATTGTATATGTAAGGTGCTTTTAAATTCACTTGCAATAAGATTAGGGGGGTAAATAATTACCCGTAAAGTTAAAATACTAAAGTAAGTTATGCTGCCAAGTTGGGGGGGGGGGGGGGGGGATATATTTTCCCTACTTTTTGTATAGTTTTTGAATATATAAATTTTTTGTTTAAAATATTAAATTAATGTAATCTAATTTAACTTTAAAAATTAGTCAAATTGACTTTCGAAAAGCACAACATGACAATTAAAAGTGGAAAAATAGAGTATTTAGTTGTTTATTTATTTTCACATCTTGTGTACATTATCTCTGACTATTTTGGCTTCACGTTGTGTAGGGCTTCATTCGGGAAAACGCTGAAATTTGTTATGGTATTTTAGTGAGCGTTTGGACTTAATATGTAATTGTGAAATTTGAAAAAAAAATCAATCTATTACGAGTTAAAAATGATATTTGAAAATTGAAGTTGTGTTTTGATATGAATATAAATAAAATAAAAAATTGTGAATTTTAGTGTGAAAACAATTTTTAGTTTGAAAAATGGTATGACATAAAATTCTGAAAAAAATATGAGAATTATTCATGATCAAACAGATAGTAAACTTGTCACGTGTTGCAATCACACAGGTGAGACTTTTATCAGCTCGCTATTTTTTACGAGATATAATAAATTTCATCTTATCTGTTGACGTATGACGTATTTTATGAAAGCGAATGTATATCGTTCAATCACATGTAAAAGTTAATGAAAAGTACAAAAATATTGCTCATCATAACTTAATCATATGTTTGTCTTTTCCATAACATTTTAATAGTTTCCTAAAAGCTAAATTATGAGTTAATATTTTTATTAAAATGAAGAGTTCTATTGAAGATAATACAAAATAATGACAACCTAATTATTTTTTCGTTGCGATAGAATCTTGCGTCATTACAGACATATCAAGTTCGTGTATTTATTTATTATAATGATGAGATATTTGTCAAAACTGTGAAGAAAATATAATATAATTTTTAAAAAACACACGTAAAAAATAATTTTCCTGTTTTTAATTAAGACTTGTGAAACATTAGCTCACGGATAACATCAAATATTTATTACTTATAAGATAGACTTTTTTAGTTATTAGAAAATATGTACATGTATTGTAAACTTGATTCTTGAATCATATTTTATATATATATAGGATTTTATCATTTTTGTTGACTCTTACGAGATAAAATAAATATCATGTTTTTATCTACTAACACGTTTTAAAAAGTAAATGCATATCGTCCAATCACATGAAATTGTTTATTGAAACATCCAAAATTAGTATCTATTAATTAAATAAAACCCTCAAAAAAATATTTTAGCCTAATTATAAATTCATCTTCCCTACATCACTTTTACCACTTTTAAGAGTGTCAATCTTAAAATGAAGTGAATTGTTAAATGTGGTGTGAGATAAGGATAATCTAATTGTGTTTTTGCTTTATAAAATTGAGTTATCATGGACGTATCAGATTCGTATATATGTATATTATAATAAGATATTTGTCAAAATAATAAGTAATGTAAAATTTCATTTTATGAGTAGTGATCAACGATTTAAGAGAGTGTTTATAAATATTTGAATTGAGAGGTTTTCATTTTCAACTTTTCTATTTTTTTTTTCCATCTATCTTAACTTTAGTATATGGAAGCTGATCGAAACACCGTAAAAGTATAAAATAACTCTTCTGGTCTCGATTTATACGACACAATTAAATTTTTATGATATAAATTTCTAAATTTTGAATGTAAATTCAGACATTGAAGCAATATGTTTTTTTTATATATATTTAAAAACTATATAAGTACCGTAAATAAAAATAATTAATAACTTAAAATATTTAAAAAACCTATTAAAAGAAAAAATTAATCATTTATACTTTTCTATTGTTTTTGGTCTCACTTCTCAAATGCCCCCCTGTCTTCTCCAGTTGCTATTGTACAGAAGAGTAGAGTTCTCACGTTTCATGGCTGCGATATCAAACTTGACAAGAGAAAATGTCTTACTCTCGCGCCTCAAACTCAAAGCCCTTGTATACTTGCAGGTGCCGTGCTGGGTAAACTCGTTCTATTACATGAATTTTTTTTCTTCTTTCAGGCATATTGTCGAACAGTTTGTAAACATTAGCTGAATTATGTTGTTTCAGAAATTTAAACACACTTTTGCTGAATGTGAACGAGAGTCTCAGGTTTCTGCTGATTCTGGTATTGAATCAGTGGTAGAAGCAGGTAAATATAAGCTTAATACGTTTTGATGCTTTCTGCTTTTTGTGCGGTTTTGCTTTTTAGAAGTTATGTTGTTCTGTTGTAACTTTGCCTATTTGATTGGTAAAGCGTGTAAGCTTGGATATAAATGATGCTGGACGGTTGTAGTAGGTTGATAGTTAGGGTAAAAGATTGCAACAACAAGTGGGATCACAGGAGGGTAGAGTGAACATAGATGTTACTCCTACCTTGTAGAGATAGAGATGTTGTTTATGATATATGCACGTCTTAAAATAAAGCATTTCAAAGCAGTATGAGAAAGAGGAATATAGAAATGAAAGCAGTAACAACGACGAAATAAATATGAAATAGAAAACAATACATAACATATGGATGAAAGAACGGTAACAACAACCAAATAATGTGAAATCAAAGCACCAACAGACACATGTGATAACTAAAATCGAAGAACGTGAAACTAAGAGAATATTGCTAATACTACTAGTAAGAAAGTAGGTACATGTACGACCACCAAACCTATCTCGCAGGAAAGCAAGAGAATGCTCAACTACCAACTAACCTTCTCTTCTAATCCGCGCCCTCCAAACCTACCTATCTAAGCTCATGTTCTCGGTAAGCTCAAGATGCGCCATATCTTGGCTAATCACCTTCCGCAATACTTCCTTGGTGTTACACGATCAGATATTGAGAGAATTCAATGTGTTTTCTATTGAGTAGAATTGCTGAATATATAGGATGTTGTTTACAACAAACTACAGAAGAATAGGGAGATAATATAGCTAACACCACTTAGTCATATTATCCTAAAAAGTATCTCACAAAACTTACCTATCCTGACTAGTTGAGATCACTATCCTAACTTATAGTGATTGAACTTTATCTCTAATATCCCCCCTCAAGCTAAGAAGGTGTTTCCAAGATTCTTAGCTTGCCTCTGATGAGTTGAAACCGGCTGGCGGACAAAGGGTTAGTAAGTATATTTGCTAATTGATTGATAGAGGATATAAACTGCACTGATATATGACCAACCTTGACTTGTTCTCTGACAAAGTGAAAATCAACTTCGCATGCTTCGTTCGTGCCTTAAAACATGGATTAACTGGTAGATATGAAGCTCTCACAACATTTGACTGTGGAATTATGGATTGTCTGTTTAAGCTCTTGAAGAAGAGAATGAAGCCAAATTACTTTTACTGCGGTATTTGTGACCGATCGATACTCAGCCTTGATTAATGATTGAGCAACTGTTGGTTGCTTCTTAGCTTCAAGGCTGTTCTGGGTACATTTTTCTAGGTATCCTATAAGGAGAATGTTGTGGGTTTGGGGGAACGGGAGGAAAAAACCTCGACCATGATATTAAATTTCATCCCATATACACAACAAAACCTCCTGTGGATCTCCTATCATTTGCGTTGCCTTCCTAATCAACATCACAAAAAGCTTGAAGTTGGGAGCTGGGTGAGAAGTAATAAACAGTCATTGGTGCAAGGTGGCTTTGACACATCGAAGAACACTTTTGCAGGCTGTCCAGTGAGTGGTTGTTGGTGCGGATAAATTTTTTCATAATTTGTTCACAGCAGAAGCCAAGTCTGGACGAGTTAGATGAGCGTATTGTAGTGCTCCCACTATTTTCATATAAATCCTGAGATCAACCAGCGGTTCGCCTTCTTGAAGTTGCAGGTTATATGTGCTAGCCATAGGAAACTTGACAGGTGTGGCATTTTCCATGTGAGTAGTGATGAGAAGATCCTGAAGGTGTTTTTGCTGAGAAAGAATAATACAATTGTTGAGATATCTAACTTTGATTCCCAGGAAGTAGTGAATTTTTCTGAGATCTCGCAACTTGAATTCATTGGACAATTGAGTTATGCATGTGTGAACTGCATTTGAGTTACTCCTTTGTGATGATAATATCATCGGCATAGATGCGGATATAAAGAATATCACTGTTTTGGTGTTTGATAAAGAGCGAGGAGTGAGTAATAGAGCCTGCAAAATCAATGGTTTGAATATAAGAACCGAGCCTGTGATACTAAACGTGTGGGGCTTGTTTAGGGATGGCAAATGGGAAGGGCGGGGCGGGTGTGGGTTAAACCCGCATAAACCTGCAAAGTCTTTACCCCGCCCTGCTCCGCCCCGCATAGCATGATTATTTTTTGTTGCCCCGCCCCGCCCCGCTCCACATGAACCCGCCCCGCCCCGCCCCGACTGACAATGCTTAATTCTTTTGTTGAAGGCAGTGTGTTATTTAAATAGCTATGATGCGGATTTCAAAGGTGGTATCTTTCACTTCAAGGATGGAGAACCTGCAGACATTAAAAACACTAACATCTTTTAACTCAAGTTATATTCATTCACCAAATTGACTAAAAATCATTAAAAACACTAACAACTTTTAACTCACATTGCTATACTTGTAAAAAAAATAAAATTCTACACAAACTATATGCACAGAAAGTTGAAGCACCAAAACTGATTCTGAACATATATTTCCATCCAACTCCACATATGAAATCCAAGAATTTTTTAATTCAAGAATTGAGATTCCAATTACAAGAGATTGCTAATCACATTCTTGGATGTTAGACTACTAATCACATTCAACAAAATCAAAAGACTCTCGAGGGCACTACTAATCACATTCAACAAAATCAGAAAAACTCTCCATGCCCTGTTACAACAATAAGGATTCCAAACAGCAAACCTAAAGCAACCGTCTTTATAACTTAAAACAACAGTTTTTTCTAGTTCTCTTTAAATTAGTAAATGGCATCAATAGTTTGTGGGTTAAAAATTAATCATATATGGACCATCACGAGTTATTATTATATTAACAATGAAATTAAGAAACATAATAAAAAAAATAAAAACAAAAATGAGAGGCTTCACTACGACTATTTAAGAAAAGAATTATTCAGGACATTTTGAGTCATTATTTAGTTTCCGAGAGGCAGAGTTTTTTCTTTGCTTCACTCCATTGCGCTTCGTCGTATTGCTGTAAGCCCAATTTAGTTTAAGTTCAAAGAAAAGGAAACCCTAACCCATACCCGCCCCGCCCCAAATATTTTTCTTTTAAAATATTTTGTACTCCCCCTGCCCCGCAAAAGTACTAACCCGCACTGCCCCACAAACACTATTACCCGCTCCGCTTTGCGCCCGCCCAGCCCCATTGCCATCCCTAGGCTTGTTTAAGGCCATAGATTGATTTCCTCTATTTACACACATAATTAGGACATTGTTGATCAATAAAGCCTAAAGGTTGAGAAATGTGCACATCCACTTCTTAGTTTTCATTGAGAAATGCATTGGAAATGTCCAATTGCTGAAGAGTCCATGTATTGGAGATTGCCAAAGAAAGAACAACTCAGACTGTTATAGTCTTGATAACCAAACTGAAAGTGTCACGCCCCGAGCCTACACCCTGGGCGAGACTGGCACTCGAGAAACATTGTTGGCCCCAAGCGAACCCTTGGCCTGACTTACTTACTCAGCGGAAGACTTAGACATAAGAAAGAGAATCCAAATACAAGATAACTCAACATGTCTCAAACTGAACTCATAATGTTTTAAAAATAAACATTTAACTTAGCCAAAATGGCAACTCAAATCTGAACATAAGCCAATAACAAAATGATGACTAATGAACTAACATTTACTATCTATGAAACCTCTAAAACAACTGAGATGGATGTTGGGACAAATCCCACAACATCCTAAAGAACTGATAATAAACTGAAAGTAATAAAAGGGATCCTCCAGAATACAAAGAGGCTCACCAACAGACTCTGAACTGCTCACTGGATCAACGATGCGCTGGATGCTGATCCTAGTTACCTGCGTCTGCATCATAAGACGATGCAGGCCAACTGACATCAGTACATTGAATGTACGAGTATGTGAGTTGGAATGCTAAACACAACATAGGATTGAAAATAATCTGAAAGGAACTGAAGAACTTACCTGGCTCGGCTCAACTCAACTCAACATAACTGAACTCATTTCAATATAAAGCAGTTTAAAAACAAGTGCAATATAAAGAAAAACTGTTTAAAACATGATGTCAACTCTGTGTGTATGCAAAGATACATATAACTCTGAGATGTATGTAAAAATACAAATAAACTGATGTATATAAAAATACAAAATACTGCTGTGGGAGTTTCTCTAACCTACAACCATCACTTAAGAGCTATAGTGACGATACAACACTTTACCTCACGCTGCCAAGGACCATCCTATACCTTGCCGGGGGTATATGACCTAACTCACTAAGTGGACCCACTAGTCTATGCTAAAAAGCATTAAAGGATTCATCTAAAAAGTATGACCCTTTTCTACCCATGATGGCTACATGGTTTATGGAGACGTGAGTTATCTGAACTCAAGCTCGTCCCCATATCGGTGCTCAATACTACTCCCAAAATATACTTTAACTCATATGTTTGTAAAAACAAAACTCTTTCTTCAGTTTGAGATAATTACTCAAAAACTTAGCTTAAAAGCTCTCTTGGAAATCTCAGTTTCCTTTCTTGCTCAAATGTGAAAACATTTTAACTCTTAGGAATACTTAGTTCCCGTATAATCTTTGAAGAATGAACTTTACTCTTACTCTTTACTGAAAACTAACTCAAAGGCTCTTTTGGAAATCTCAATTTCCTTTCTTGTTTAAATGTGAAAACATTTACTCTTTGGGAATACATAGTCCCGATATGCTCTTTTGAAGAAAATGCACTTCAAACTTTACTCTTTGCTTAACTTGAACTTTAAGTCTTAAAACAAAGTTAAAACGTTTGTGAAAGACTTTTGAAAACTTTATAAACTTTTCTTGACTTGCTTCTTAACTTCTAGACTTGACTCTTAACTTTCCTTGAATTGAAGTATGAATTCAAGGTTCATGATCTCATGTTTATGAGTGATTTCATGATGTTTAGACGTACCTTAGAGTGTTGGAATCAACTAGAAAACATAGTTACATCACTAAGGAACTAGTACGAAAAGATAGGGGAGGAATGGGGAGAACTGGCATCCCTGCGCTCTAAGAGGCGCGGGGCGCCAACCCTCAAAATTCAGAGGGCAAGTTGGGGAGCTTTGGCTGGCGCGTCGCCCCAGAGCCCTACATTCAGAGGCTGCTTTGGGGCGCGCTGGCTGGTGCGACCCCCCACCCCCTTCCCCAGGCGTTTGACGACTTTTCTCCTTTGTTTTTCAACTCTAAACCCTCTAAACTTCAATGGTTCTTTCCCCAAACGCTTAGAATCATTTATACCCTCAATATATAATATTCAAACCGAAGTTACACCCGGAAACATGAATCAAATCGCAAGAAACTTCAACAACACAACCCACAAGAATTCAAACGAAACCTTCAACAATGTTCATCAAGAACTCAATTTCTAAACTTTGAAAGACTTAAATTCGCTGAATTAAATCATGGTTGGCGCGTGGGTGAACTAACCCAATGCTATGTGATCTCACATACCTTGTAGGGATCACCCCCGACGAAATCCACAAGCTAAACTTGACGAACTTGACGATTTCCTTGCTTCTCCTTCTCTTTTCTCCTCTTCTTTCCTCTTCTCTAAAACCCTAACTCTTTTCCTAGAGCGTAAAACTGACCAAGTTCAGTTTAGACCCTTAATTCATTCACTAAAACGAATTTAATTAATTGGATAAGGGAAAGACTGAAATACCCTTCAAAAATCCGGATTGGACATTTCCTTATTTGAACAACCCAACTTCCAAAGGGCATAACTTACTCATACGGACTCGGAATCGCGCAAACTCGGCGGTGTTGGAAAGATCATTCTAAGAGCTTTCCAACCATATCTGGAAGTACGCCTAACTCATCTTGAGCTAGGAGTTATGGCCGTTTGACGTTGACCAAAACTCAACTTTTCTTAACTTAAACAAATTTCCAGATTTTCATTCTTTCCAAAAAATGACTATTTCCAATTATTAGCTTCTTCCTATCTATTTCAAATTGCGAGATGTTACAGAAAGTGGCATCATAATCTATTCCCTCAACTTGATTATAGCCATTGTCTACCAAGTGAGCCTAGCACCGGTCGATGCTGTCCTCAAGATGGTGTTTGAGTCAGAAAACCCATTTGCAACTCACAATATTAGAATGTGATGGTTTAGGAACAAGTCCCTATGTTTGATGTTGTATCAAAGCAATTATTTGAGAGCTCATAGCCTTTCTGCATAATGGAACTTTGAGTGCTTTTCTATAGCATGTTGGTTCTGAAAGAGTAACTGAGGAATAACCTTACCATCCAAAACAGACATGAAAGCCAGTGTTTTCTTCTTCTTTGGATTTTTCCTTAGAACCACTGGATGAGTGCATCCAGGTGGTTGTGATGGCTCAGTAGGAGTTGGAAGGACATTCAGTTGCTGCTCCGAAGGAGAATTAATATTATCTTGAGAAGCACTAGAAGATGAGAAGCTTAAACTAGAATTATTGTCGTTGGAAGAATCTACAAAATTATGTGAAAGTGTCGAAGATGATGGTACAATTGTGTCAGGTTGCGGTATTGACGCAATTAATGTGAGCCAAGGAGTGGAATTGAATTGCTTTAGAAGAGTGCCTAGGATAGAGGAATCAGACAACTTTTTCTCCTAATACGGAAACGAGTTTCATCAATATGAACATGTCTACTAAGATAAATTTTATTATCATGAGGATTGAAGCAGACATACCCATGATGGTCCTTAGCATACTCGAGAAAAACACTAGCTGCAGTTCTGTAGGAGAACTTGTGTTGATTGTAGGGTCGTAACAAAGGATAGACCGTGCAGCCAAAGACACGGAGAAATTCATAATCTGGTGAAGTGCCATGAAGTTTTTCAAATGTTGAGACATGGTGAAGCACTTGAATAGGGAGCCTGTTAATTAAGTATGTAGTGGCGTGCATAACGAAGTTTCAAAATCTGGATGGAACTGCACAATGAGCGAGCAGGGTGAGGCATGTATCCATTAGGTGTCTGATTTTCCTTTCAACTTGACCATTTTGCTGATGTGTAGGAGGACAAAGAATGCGATGTTTAATACCATTTTCCTTCAGATAAGTATTGACAGTACAAAAATTACCTCCCCAATCTAATTGGAAATTAATGATTTTGGTTTGAAACTGGTTTTCAATCAGTTTGTGGAATTCGACAAAAGTAGAAAAACCTTATTTTTTTGTTTAATTGGAAATAACCAATAATAAATCCACAAATAGAACACAATACTTTCTCCATAAAAAGGTAAGTTAGGTGCTGGTCCCCATACATCTCCATGAATCAATTCCAATGGCTTACTAGCAATAGAGCCTATGATTGATAAAGAAATCTGACTATGTTTGCTTAAACAACAAGCTTCATATGGCCAACTGATTATATTGAATACTAGGCAAATAGAACTTATTAACAAGAAAGATGATTGTTGATTGTTGAGGATGACCAAGCCGAGCATGCCAATCGGGTGCAACAGTCCGAGCTGATTTAAAAGCTTTGCTCTATCCTGTAATGTCCTCTAATGCAGCAATAGGAAGCCTGTAACTCCGTCCTCAGCTATTCCCTGCAACAACACCTTTTTATCTGTCTGATGCTTCACAGTAAACCCATCAGAGTCTAATTAAAAGAACATTGATTGTCTTTAGCAAATTTATTAACAGACAACAATTGTTGTTGTATGGCATTGAATTCATCAGGAGACAGAGGTGTGCCAGCCGCAGCAAGCTCATCAACGATAGCTTTAGCTTCGAGAAAAAATTAAGCCAGTGTTTGTCACCAAGAGTCATGTTTTGCAAGGTGATGTGTAATTGGACTCTTTTAGCGTTGTTGCTGATGCCAAATTCGTTCGAGAGAGCGGTCTAAGCTTCAAAGGCAGTATATAAACCAGTCACATAAGGAAAAAATTCCTCTATTAAAGATGATAAGTTCCAACTTGTTGGAGTTGGTCTTCTTGCAACCACTTTAGATAATTAGAATTTGCTTATGAGTGATTTATTTTGGTATTGATGATGGTGGAAGGAGGTGCTGATGTACCATTGATATGATTGAATAGATTGTAACATTTGATGATGGGAACAAGTTGAGTTTTCCAAGTCAGGTAGTTTGTTGGTTTGAGTTTTATCAAAAAAGAAAGTTGAGCATGGAGTATAGTAGCAAAAAGACTTGGAGTGGTTAAGGTGGTTGTTGTGAGGTGGAATCTGAAAGTTGAGAAGTTATGATTCCATAGTAGGCTCTGGTACCATGTTACACAATCAGATGTTGAGGGAATTCAATGTATTTTATTGAGTAGAATTGCTGAATATATACGCAGTTGTTTACAACAAGCTATAAAAGAATAGGGGAGATAATATAGCTAACAACACTTCACCGTATTTCCTAAAATGTAGCTAACAGAACTTATCTATCCTGACTAGTAGAGATCACTATCCTAACTTATAGTGATCGAACTTTATCTAACACTTGGCCAGGCTCGACCTCTGCTAACGCCCACCATTGCCAACCTCCCACACCTCCTTACTGGGACATCTACATTTCTCCTTTTTTGCAAGGTAGAGAGGTTGTTTTTGATAGACCCTTGGCACAAAATTGAGAAAATTATTGACCAAAGAGAAAGAATAAAGACTGACTTTGTTTTCGGCTAGTCTGTTTTCATTGGCTATGATAGATGATCTGCAAACATTGGGTAGGAGAGGCAGTGCTGCAAACTTGTGATTGAATGAAAATGTTATTTGTGGAGTAAGGAGTTGAATTATGATATGTGATGGTTATGATTCAGGTCAAATTGACTTCTCAAAATGGAGGAAGCTGGACTCTAGGAACTTTGGGATTAGTAGATCAATGATACCACCATCTCCCCGGGTTGTTCTGAAGATTCTGCATGGTGAAGGTGATAATTTTTTGTTGTGTTCGATCATTCTGGTCTGGCTACCCGAGTATGTGTTACATAACTATGGGACCTCAAACTTATCAATTTACTTTCAAATGTTGAAACTGTTTTTTGTTTTGAATTGTACCTGTCATGAGCGAGGCAAAACCAATTCTTTTCCTCCACTCCCCACTCCATCCCCCCACCCCCACGTCAAAAAGGTGACTGCCTCTTCAAAGATCAAGTGCATTTGATTGGTAAACGGGATTTTTGTTGCGGTACTCAGAGTTGAATCAATAAAATCAAGTGTGTTAAACCGGAGAGAAGCCAACTTAGGCCATGTTTGCACAATAATGGTAAGTACTAACAATGAAGTAGGAATATTCTAGACGCTTCTGAAAAAGTAGAATATTTGAGAATATCCTACAATTTCTTTTACATCTGTTGTGCATGAGCATTGAAAACACATAATCTGGGATCTTTTCTATTATCCCTGATGCATGTAATGGAATGAAGTACTAGTGGTAGAGAGATGTCAACCAATTAGTTGAATATTCTTTGACTCAAGTTCCTTGTGTCCAGGCATGTTGTGAATCTCAACACACTTTAACGTAACCTAATAATTTGCTTGGATATAAAAACCCTAAGTTTTCCACCCTTATCCCATACCACTCCATTTGCAAGTCTCCTGTTTTTTTTTTAAGATCATATGTATGCCTTTCTTTTTAATCGATTATCCTGTGACCGAAACCTCAATATACAGGGTTTGAAGCGTACCTGGTTGGTGGATGTGTCAGAGATCTAATTCTCAATAGAATACCAAAAGATTTTGATATAATCACAAATGCAACACTTCGACAGGTTCTTGATGAATGTGAAATCATCACCTAGTTATGAGACAACTACATTAGGTTTCAGTAACGCATAGTTCGGCTCTAACATTTATGCTATCATATCTTTTGCAGATAAAAAAGCAATTTCGTCGTTGTGAAATAGTTGGACGAATATTTCCAATATGTAGAGTGCATGTCAAAGGTTCTATAGTTGAGGTTGGCACAACTCCTTTGGGATACTAATTGGGCTACCTTTCTATACATCTATGGTTGGGTATGGGCACAAACAATTTCCCATTGTACACATTATGCTGTACCAACAAATATATATTTTAACTTAAATAAGAATTTCAAAAAAAATTCAACTAATGTTTGGTGAAGTGAGAAGTGCTCGAGTTGCAAGTCACATTATTTTTTTTTTAAAATTTTACCATTTTGATCACCACAGAAGAAGGAAGAACATTCTGATTTGGTATCCAGACCACAGGAAAATCTCCTTTTGTTTAAGTGAAGAGACAATTAGAGATCAATCTCAAAAAAGTAGAAGATAAATTAGAGACCTGGAACCCTTGTTACAATCGCAGCTACTGAAGTACTTCATATTCCAATTACTGCAGGTATCAAGTTTTGATACTGTGGCAAAACATGCTGAAAAGGAAGAGGCACCCTTAGTTCCTAAAATGCCTAAGGGATGTCCTGAGAAAGATTTCATTCTCTGGAACAATTCCATGCACAGAGACTTCACTATTAACAGGTACCTTTTGTTTTGTATTTTCTTAAGGGGATGGAGCTAAAAATGTTCTGTGGACTTCTCATGGGGAAAGAAGGCATAGCAAAGGTTATAACTTTTAGTTCGGGACTTAATCCCATTCCCCCCCTCTCCACACAAAAAAAAAAAAAGGAAAAGAAAAAGAAGGATAATTTGATTCATAACATCCAGATTTGTTGCTCAGTTCAAACTTTTGCCATTTTGATTTTTTGGCGCTGGTGTTGATCTACTATGCTAAATAATCCGGAAAGGACAACGAATTTAGAACTATCTAAAATTTTGACTAAAATGTGGAGGAACTAATTGTTGCAAGAGGGAAGTTTTGTGAACTTCCATCCTTGAGTTCTCCCTGCTGTGGCTCTATTTAGGATATGAACAATTCTACATTTTTAATTTCTGATTTTTTTTTTTTAAGAAATATTTATATTTGGATTAAATGGTTTATACATCAAAAAGTTCCCTTCAATGCACCCAACAATTATGAAGCTATCACTCAAACCTTGGATCATTATGAAGACACATCTATCATTTAAAATGTGGATTAAACCAGAAAAGTACACGAATTTTATTGGATTAAGCGACAATTGTATACTTTTCAGATGAACTAACTTTTGTTCTTTCTAGATTTTTAATATAATTGGTTGAAAGTTAAAGAGTCAGAGTGGAAGAGATGGGTTGATTTTGCAAAGAATTAGTTTGCTAGAAATATACGTTTAGATCATTTTTGGTATTTTGAGAATTATGTTTCCCAAAGAAACTGAATTTATTTTTAAAATATCAAGCGCCATTGATTTTAGTTGCTAAAACAGGAATTCTACTTGTTAAGGGTACTGCTATGCGGCGTTTGATTTAGTTTGCCAGAAATCTAAGTTTAGATCATTTTTGGTATTTCAAGAACTTATGTTTCCCAAAGAAACTGAATTTATTTTTTAAATATCAAGCACCATTGATTTTAGTTGCTAAGACAGGAATTCTACTTGTTAAGGGTACTGCTATGCTGCATTTGATTTCACCACATGGGATCATTGATGACTCAGTGTTAATTATGAACAAATGATCCAGTGGTTTATACATTTCATCTTTTTTTGGATGAGAAAAGTTGAGAGGAAACTGTTAACGGTTTTCGGGGCTATAACTAAGAAGTTGGAACTGGCTGTTGCTCATTTTCTTGGATGGTTGGGACTGCAGGAAGAGAGAGATAGTCAACTGGATTGGTATATAATTGTAGTGTTTTTTCAACAAGTTGTTGGTGATGTTCTAGGTGCTTTATTTAGTTCACTTGATCCTGTCCTTATTCTTAGCATCTGCAAGTAGATTTTGGTAAAAAGGCAAAAAACTGAAGATATTAAACCCTATTCTATTTCAATGAACTTGGTTAATGTTATAACACAGTTGTTACCATGGCATGCTGGTGAGATATGAATTAACAGCTGTTCTAGAGCATTATAGCATTTTGGGAAGCTAAACTAAGCAATTTATTTTGCTAAATGTAATTATGTAATACATATTGATATTCTCTGTGTTAGATGTTAAACTGATTCCTTTTTTTTTTTCTGAAGAAGGTAACAAATATTTTATAAATGAACATTAAACTGATGTCTTTATCAGTATCTTTCAATGGAGAATCCTCCACAAAATAAGAATGAATTGTACTACCTGGTATCCATATGTAGGTTACATGTAAAATGTCTATTCTTTTTGTTCTATGAACCTATTTTTTACATACTAGAGAAAATTGGGCCAGACAATATGCTTTATTTGAAGTTCACAAGTTATGGCCTGCGGGATGATTAGTTTTGGTTGTAGTGGTGATTGATAGATACCTAAATTTTTGAGTTTTTGGGTGCTATTTAACTCATTATTATGTTTCTAAAATCATGGAAACAGCTTATTTTTCAACCCGTTCGTGAATAGAATCTATGATTATGCCAATGCAATGCAGGACCTAAGATCGTTAAAGGTGAGATTATTATCTTCACATATGTACTTTATTAAAATTATCTTCAAGTATGTAATGGAAACCAATTCCTTTGATGTGTTGGAATTTGAAAAGGTTTATTTTGATATGAATTCAGCTACGGACTTTGGTGCCTGCTCACTTGTCATTTGGAGAAGATTGTGGTAGGTGCAATTATTCAAAAGTTTGTCATGAATTGAGACTTAGTATCATACTTCTTCCATTCCGAAAGGAATATATACTTTATTTTTGTATTTGCTTATTTTACTATTCATTACAAATCAAAACATACACATGTTCAACCTTTTTCCTTAATGACTACACAAAGTTAAAACTTAATTTGGGTTGGAAGCATTACTATTTTATTGGATTAAATTCATTGGACCCCTTTCATCCATCACTCATTTTGCTTATTGCAACACTAAACAGTTATTTAGTATACTTAACATTATAGATCTTTAATTTTTTAACTACTTCAAACAATTTCATGATGGACCGTCAGATTCTCATGGGGAAATGTTCTTATTTCAGCAATACTCTTAATCCCTTAGCTGTTCACTTCTCTTGTAGCTTCCCCTCCTCCAAAAAGTTGTTGCCCTCCTTTGGCATAGTTTTAAGTTCCCATGAGACTGTTATGTCTATTATTGTTTGCAACACTACTATATTAGGATTAGAAAATTTATGAAAACATTGTGGAACTCTGGGAAAGAGGGCTAGAGCATAAACTTAAGAACACAGCAAGAATGAAAGAAATTCAATTTGGAACATGCCATGTAGATCTAGAATGTAGGCTATTAGATTGATGGCTAGCGCGAAAGGAAGAAAAATCTGCGTGGTATTATCTATTGACTTAGAGAAAGCATATGATAGAGTACTACGGAAGATCATTTGGTGGTTGATTTATAGAGGTCTAAACTTTTCCTCCAAGAAAGGAATAACCTAAATATGGCACAGATCTTTTCCAACAAGGAAACTTTTTCCACCAAGAAAGGTAATTCTAGTTATGGTAGAAAATCAAATATGGTGGAAATTCAGGGTAAACCCTAACACACAAGGTGTAAACATGGGGTAACATGAGGTTTTAAGATTTAGGGAAATTCTCTTTGTTAGCAAAGAACAAAAGGATTTTCGGCGTTTTGCTGCCAATCAATTTGGCACAACGTAGAGTTAGAACGCTTTAAGAGTAAGTAAAAGTAGAAAGGGGATGGCAATGTTGAATTCAAGGATAGATGGGGGCAACATGAATTTAACCCTAATTGTTAATATGATGGAACTAATCTTGGATTCTTTTTTCTCAGCAAGAATCTTGCGTGGCTTGAGATTGGCTGCCCGTCTTAACTTATCCTTTACAAAGGAGATAGAAGATGCTATGCATGAACTCTCGTCAGCCATCATGAGCTTGTCCAATGTATAAACAATGATTTCTGGTTAAGTTATTTATCTGGCTTAATCATTCTCTTCATCTTTTCCCCCAATGTTTGCCTTTCTCTTTGTTATTTGTCCCTTCTTCTCATTGTTGAACATCCCTGAAGCCCTAAACGTTCCTGTTCTCCTAAGGGAGTTCTCTACATCATATGCTCCATTTTCACTGATATTTCTCTGTTTATTGTGCTTGCAGCCTAGAATAATGATGGAACTGAACTATATGATGTCATATGGGGCTGCAGAGCCTTCTCTTTCTTTACTTCAGAGATACAATATCCTTGAGATTGTGTTGCCATTTCATGTATGTCCATATTGCTGCATGACCTGCATCTAATTTTGGCTGCTGACAAAATGGTACACCTTTTAAGAATTGTGGAAATAGCTTGATGTGCATGTATATCATTTTCAGGGGACATACCTTACTCAACAGGCTAGTAAACAATTGGGTAAAAGTTCTGTGATGCTGATGGTATGCTCTTTATTGCTTCGACTCATTTTATAACTCTGAAAAAATTTATAAGTCCTTAATTAGCTTTTCCTGTGTATGTTGCATGCGCATGTGGGCATATTCATTTTCTAAAGTAATATTTTGTTGGTTCTTTCACTTGTGTTTTAAGCATATAATTTATCAGTCATGGCTTTCTTCAGAAATTATTTTCCAGCTTGGATCAATTGGTCACCTGTGGTCAACCTTCGCATGATAGTGTGTGGTGAGTTGATATTATATTTTTTTCAAATAAAGCATTTGGTCTAATGACATGAATTTTTTTTGAGGTTTTTTGTCTCATTTTGGCATTTGATTGTTTTCTCACCCTTCCAAATAGTTAGTGACATATAATATTGTGCCTGTGACGTGACATTGCTGTAGCTTTATCATATGAGTCGAGTTCCTTTTGCTTTTATTCTGAGCTCTGGTGCAGATATGTTGATTATTGGATTCTTGATCTCCATGAGGCTTTTGCTTTCCATACCCCTGTCTCTTCTTTGCTGACACTTTCTCCCTAATAGGGATAGTCTTCATTTTTGGATATTATTGTATCTACTGCTGCTTTTAGAGCTGTAATTTGATATATAAGTTTCTCTGTGGTTCTGGACTTGTCTAATTGGAAGATCCATTATTTTTTATCATCTCTTCTATCATAGTACCTTGCAACTGTATAACAGAGCTATTATGCTTTGCTTGGTGTCAAGTGCTGACTTGGATAGGAAGAATTTCTGAGATTGACTAGCTGAAATCCTGCTGTTGTTAAGCTAAGGGTGGACCTTGCAGTCATCTCTTTTGGTTATCTTTATGCTTTGAACCAAACAAGTGGTCATTCCTAATCTTTTTATGCTTTGAACTAAACAAGTGTTCATTCCTAATCAATGATATATTGTTATCCTGTGGACACCTTCTAATACCCTTCTCTCTTACTTTGTGGTGTGAGTTGTTTTTGGTTTAAGATGTCTTGTTTAAGCTTTCACATGGCTAGCGAATGAATGCATTTGTTATTTATATGATAAGGCAATGTTAAATATAGTTCCTATGGGTTTGGGAGCTTGCACTTCTCCTCCCTTTACGAAGGAATAGGCATATAATTTCAGTGTTAAGTGTTGAAGTAAAGCCATCGAGCCTTCATCTACTACAGAATTTTCATAGTCAGGACAACGTGCAACAGTAAGAATAGTAAACAAGCATCTTCTTGTGTCTATCGTTTTACATTTTAATTTCTGGACACTGCTAGTTGAAGCATTTATTGCCTTCCTGACTTCAAAAGCCCAAGTCAGCATCATCACTACTAGAATTTCTTAGTGCATCTCAGATAATACTTCTACGTAGCTTCCTTCATTTTTTGTTTTTTAAATTGCAAATTAGGGCCAATTTAGACATTTAAAGATTTGTTTTTTTTATGTGGTGCTTTCATTGTATAGCACATTTACTCTGGCGTATTCCATAGTTCAATTGTGCTGATCCATTGCATTCAGCATATGAAACCTTTGGAGTCATGTTTCTAACTCTACTTCACGGCAGATGTTGCAGCTCATAGTCTACCTTCCTACTGTCACAATAGTGGATTCTACTGACTTAGACCACTTTGCTATCACGAATTCAACAGTAGACTTTAGATGAATTGACCTGCACTAATATTGAGAGAACTCCTTGTTACAGCTGGGAATTGGGATAATTGACAAAATTTTCCTTTTCAATGATGTGCATGACAGGGTTGCACTCTTGGTGTTTCATATGGCATTGATCACACATCCCCAACATGTGCTTGTCATCCTGACTTTTGCTTCTGTATTGTATCACGCAAATTGGAAGGAAGCTGTTAAATTTGCAGAAAAGCATTCTGAAGATGCAGCTGTTTATGGACCAGAATTCTCTGATTCTCAAGGCTCCATTTCAGATGATGAACTTGCAAAAAAAGTTGCACAGCTGGCAGTGCAAGTCCAAAAATCTATAAACATTTTAACCGACAGGGACAGCCTCCTGGAAGCAATGTCCAAGTTCCCAGGTGCCCCATGCTCTGGTTTGGTGGGTAAACATACTTTGACTTCTAAATGTAACTGTTGTTTACACCAATACAGTTTGTCTGTCTTGTTTTTTCACTTTGTTTGGGTACACTGTACAGTTTATTTTTCACCCATATGGTTCTTCAGAGTAATGATCGACTTTTGTGGAAGATCCAAATTTAGTTCATGCTGTTTACCCAAGTGTTAAATAGACTAATTTCTATTCCTATCTGAAAGCAGAAGCTGCATTAATCATTTTCCAATAATAATATGGGGAAAATGTGTGATCGATAATTCTATGTGGAATTTTCTATTGATAAACGAGTAATTAACTTTTAATGGCTTGAATATGGTTGACTTATTATTTTTTCGTCAAGTCTGTTTCTTAATCTGTGATTATGGAAAGGTCAAACATTTAGTAATACTTGCTATGAGTTACTTAATTCCTTCATACAACAAGACATAGATCTTTCTAAACCTTTTTGCAGTGCATTCCATGGACGGAAAAGGATTAAATACGTTCTTAGATACTATTAAAAGGCATGCATCGGCAATTTCCTAACGTAGAATCTAGCTCATTATACTCGCAAGGAGCTTGTTAAACCCTGTTTCTATGTAAATTTTGTGACTTATGAAGTTAGTGATTCAGGTTTCCTGCAACAAAATGGACCAGTATCTCTGAACCTAATGTAAAGGTTTTTATTTATTTCGTAAACAACATAGTATCTTTCATCTAACTTTTTTTGGAAATTTAGGACTTGGAATAAATGCAACTCCCTCCCTCTCTTCCTCTCCATCATAAACAGCCCTAATAGATTCATTGAGAAAGCAGCTCAGCTTATCCACAAAGTAAATACTAGTTGTGCATATGGTCATGATTTTATTTCTTGATTTGAAGATAAATGGCGGACACGGATTAGGGTAGAAGGTCAGTTAGGTAGTTGAGAGTTGTCTCACTTTGTCATTCATACCAATAGTCGTAGTATTACTCTAGGAGTTTCTTGTGGTTCCATTTCTGTTACTATTTACTGTTTCTTTTCCATTCAATTATCGTGTTATTTTGTGGTAGTGACTGTTCTTTTTTAGTATGCTTGTCATGCTTTATTCAGCATTTTGTCTCGACTTCTTCACTTCCATTGTTTTCTTTTTTCGAACTGCTTTGTAATGCTTTCACTTGAGCCGAGGGTCTATTGGAAGCAACCTCTCCACCTTGTAGGGGTAAGGTTTGTGTACACACTACCCTCCCCAGACCTCACTTGTGGGATTACACTGGGTATGTTGTTGTAAAATAAAATGGGGAGAAACGGAGAAGCAAATCTAGTAGACTTTAATTCTCGTGCCCTCCTACTTGAGAAGTGTTTAATAGGCTATCAGAATGGTAATTGCTCTTATTATTATTTTAACGAGTTTTTCTTGACTGTAATGGAGATGTCTGCTTTGCAGGTCTTTGTATCAAACAAAATGGGCAGGGCTGTCGAGCTAATGTTTGACATTCTAGTGAAAGATGTTACGTCTCTCAAAACTAGGAAGGACGTTTACAGGATAGATTACGTTTCTCTTGGGAAAGGAAATATGTGTGAGACAAGGTTTCTTCTTGGCAAAGTTATCCTTGATACCATAATTCCTAGAGTCACCCAGGGTGTTAAAGTGATCAAAGAGGGAAAACATATCCTGCTTGGAGTTGATGGTCAACAGAAGGAAGATGCTTCCCACGAGAATTTCCTTGAAAATTTGAAGCTAATGAAGCTGAAGTTTGTGTCAGATGATAACTTGCTTAATGAAAATTATCAACTCCAACACGATATTTTTGAGAAGAAAAGGTTAAATCACGAGGGATGTAGTGATTTGGTGGAGGCAGTAACTAAGAAGCAGAAGATTGTTGCTGCTGAGCACTACGAGGAGTTGGCTGTCAAGAAGCAAGATTTGATTGATGATACATATTGTCTCAGTCAGGAACTGGATAGAGTGAGGGAAACTGTCACTATGAAGAAATTTAAGGGTGAGGATGCTCAGTTGCCGAAGGATGAAATAAGGATGCTGCTGGAAGAGGTGAAATATCAACAACACTGTCGCGACGCAACAGGAAAGGAGAAAAAGAATGCTGTCATTAACCCTTTGAATCTTTTGATGAATAATGTGGCTACTAAGGATCACAAATTCACAGATAAGTATGATTCCTTGCAACAAGAACATAGTATTGATGAAGTAAACAAGAAGTTAGATGGTGAAAATCATAATTCTCGGGGGAAGAAATTTGCTTCAGCTCAGAAGGGCAAACGAACGGTTAGCAAACAGTCACTTTCAACTCTTTTTAGGTGAATTGCCTTTTGTTTGTTGTAAATTAGATGTTCTTACAAGTAGCAAAGAGTAAAATCTGAATCTGTATTAGTCCATTTTATATAAGCAGAACCTAAATCCAGGTACATGGCAATAGAGACAGAGTTAATTGGTTGTGTTTGCCATTTTTTTGACATTGAAATAATTTATCATATGGTTAGTAACTTTAATTGTAATCGTTCAGAATAGTTCCTCTTCATATTTGGAGTGGGATCAGTATTTTGTGTGTTAATTCATAGCCAATAGCCTAATATGAAATATCCCACAATTGATTATTTAGGATTGAGTCGAATTTATTTTGGACTGAGGCGTAGTTATTGAAGAAATTTTGAGATTTTGGCCCGACTTATGTTGGTGCGTAAGTTCAAAGACCTTGGGAGTATAGGCTCACCCCTCCGGTCTCCTCCCAAGTCCCAACTTAAATACTCTCCCTGTCCCAATTTATATGACTTATTTTTTTTTAGTTAGTTTAAAAAAGAATTACACATTTATATATTTAGCACTCCCTCCGTCTCATTCTATGTTGCACTTTTCGAACGTAAATTTTTCATTGATCTTTTAATCATTTTGAATTATCAATTATTGTGACTTATAATACTTTTTACGTAATATACAAATATATAAATTTCATTTCAAAAAAATTGAAGATTTCTTACACAAATTTCTGGTCAAATTTAAATTGTTTGACTCTTGATAAAATGAAAAATGCAACATAAATTGAGATATCAGGAGTAACAATTTAACTTTAACATACTTATTTTAACCTTAGTAAAATGATGTATAACTGTATAAACATTTGTGATTTATTTTGAATCACAAGTTAGTGTCAAACATAATTGAGACAGAAAAAGTATCAAATTTTGTCTACAATAGCTTCGAATCTATAATCCGTGTGCGTCTACCTCACACATCACAATTACTTTTTACTTTCATAATATTTGAATTTCCTAGAGGTTGTGTTATTCAAACCATGGATCCAAATTCTCTCTAGAATAATCTTTTACATAAAAAAAAAACACTTTAATGTCTGACAAGTGCCAGCAAAGGAGACCTATTATTAAAAAAATAAAAAAATGACCAAAACATGCCTCATAGCCTGCTACAATCATTAATTATATCATTTTTTAAATAAAAAAGATGTAGGAATGTATATAATAGGGAGTAATTTAAATTCAAAATCACTTCCAATTGCAAAAAGGTAGTCGATATTTGTCTATTTTTTTAAATTAATATTATTTATTTTTGAATTATCATATCAGATTTGACGCGATGAATATAACTCGATAATGTCCATTTTTTATAGTATTAGTGTAAAATTAGAATACCTTAAATATTGCAATAATTTTAATAACATCAATTTTACGTTATCAATATATATAACTATTAAAAAAAGGTCAAAAAATATGTATGAGCTCAAATTTCGATGAAAATATTGACTATGACCTCTACTTTTATGATGGGTCTCCTTAAAATAAAAGTGCCAATCATCTATCTAAAAAAAATTCAACTCTATTTTCCTAATATGAAAGTAACGTATATTTGAAGAAAAAAGATTTATTAATAGTAGTTGGAACTTAAATACAAATAACAAACTCATCCTATTTTAATTCATTTAAACTCAATTTAATTGGTGATGAGTTTGATATCTTTATTTTTAAAAAGAAAATTATTTGTTATATCATTTGGTAAAAACTTTACTTATACGAATGTTTATATTAAATAAATGACATGTGTTCGCATATACATCTTTTTATCACTTAATTATGATAATTTAATGATTATTTTTTTACTTTATTAAATTAAATTAATATGTATACTTATATTGTTTAAGCGAAGAGCAAAAAAGGAAAGAACACTTTCACTTTAAATAACATATTCAGTAATGGTACAAAAATCTATAGATGAATCATATTCCCACCTCAAAGGTAGAGACGGTTTGCAATAGATCCTCGACTATAAAAAAAATATAGCCCAAAACAGTCTAATAAATTTACACATTTTGATCGTTCGAACCAAGAATAAGAAATGAAAGAATACAATTAATTATGATTAATTAATATGTACTTTTACTCTATTAAATCACTCAACCAATTGTGAAGGAGTAGAAACGTAGGTCCCCTTCAATCAATTTACTTGTGCATGTTGTTATCTACCGCAGGACTTCATCCTCGACGCGAAGAAAATGAAGCTATGAAAACAAGAACAATAACATATACAGTGTAATCAAACAAAGTGATATCCGGAGATGATATAGTCTACATAGACCTTATTCCTACCTCAAAGGTAGAGAATCTACTTCCGATAGATCCTTGACTCAATCAATTAGCTTAAAAAAAAAAAACAAGGGTACAAAAAATAACAACTTATAACAAAAAACAACACATAGTAACATAACATAAACTACAACAAAATAAATACAATAATCAAGATACAAGAAATCAACAAATATTAACACAAACCAAATCAAGATCATGTCCTCAGTAAGCCGAAACTACAACATATTCTGAATTAAATTAATTTAATATAAACACCCGATACAAATAAAGTCGAAACTCCAATCATTCACCTATTCATTCAATTAAAGTTGATAAAAAAGGTTTCCTAATTTTGAAAGCAACAATGTCTCCTCCACATGCCAACCAAGGTGACCGTTATGCCTTTTTTTTAAGACGCTCTGATCCAACTAGCCGTTTCATTTGAAAATAAAACCCCCCCTCTGTATTCCTACTGACAAATACCCTCATTGCCTTTTTCTCTCAGTCCCCATCTCTACAGTTTTCTTGGGGTTTTTTTTACACAAAAGAAATCTCAAGATTGGGTTTTTTGATTCTTGATTTTTGGTGGGGTGATTGATTCTTGAAGAAATAATCAAAGAGAAAATGGGTGTTTCTAATGAGAACAATCCTATTATGACTAAACCCACAAATGGTCAAGGTAAATGTAGCTTAAAGATTCAATCTTTGTTTAATTTTTCCTCATTTTTGGGGTTTTAAGAGATTAAAATTAGCTAGGATTTGTGTTAATTAGTTTTTGGAAATCAGTTTTCTGGGTAATAAAAGAAATCTCAAGATTGGGGTTTTTTTCATTTTTGATTCTTGATCTTTGGTGGGGTGATTGATTCTTGAAGAAATAATCAAGAAAAAGTTAAAAAGAAAAAAAGGGTGTTTCTAATGAGAACAATCCTATTATGACTAAATCCACTGTAGCTTAAAGATTCAATTTTTTTTTTGAAAATTTCACCAATTTTGGGTTTTATGAGCTGAAAATGAGGGGTAAGAGTGTTGTTTGTTAGTTTTTGGAAGATGGGGTTTTTGAAAAATTTGATTCTTTTTTCAGAAATGGGAAGCAGAAAGTTTGGAGTGGAGACGAGGAACAATCGAAGAGCATTGGGTGTGATTAATCAGAATTTTGTTGGAGTTAGTCAATATCCTTGTGTTGTTAACAAGAGAGGAATATCTGAGTAAATTCCCAGCTTCAATCTTTGAGATTTTTTTCGTATTTTTAGGGGTTTTCATTTTTGTTAATCTTGAGCTGATTTGGGTGATTTTCTTGATCTAACAGAACTAATGGGATCTGTAACAAGAATCCTCCTATTCCAGCTCATAGACCAATTACAAGGTTAGATATATATAGTCAAAATTAGTAATTTCATTCCATTTATTTGAGGACCATATTCTTGGAATCTGACATGTAACTTTTTCAAAATGAAGGAAATTTGCTGCACAAATTGCTAGCTCCCAGCAGCATTATCCTGAGGTACTATTCATAAGCCTAGTGTCCCACAAATGGGGTCTGGTGAGGGTAGAGTGTATGCGGCTCTTTTTATGTATTTCATGGACTAATGAAAATGGATTCTTGAATTACTGAGGTTTCATTGTAGTTTATATAGTGTTATAAGTTGTGTAGGTGTAGCTAGGATTTCAATTTATGTATAATGTGTGCATATTTAATGAATTTCTCTACCTCCGCCCCTTGTTAACCAGTAGTACAATGATGTCTAACAGGAAACCAAGAAACCAAAATTAGCAGCTGAAAATTTTAGTGTATGGGAGGATGTACCTATAATAGATGTTGATGAATATGAAGCAGCAAAAGAC
The DNA here is from genome assembly GCF_019186545.1 of Solanum stenotomum. NCBI lineage: Eukaryota > Viridiplantae > Streptophyta > Magnoliopsida > Solanales > Solanaceae > Solanum > Solanum stenotomum. The sequence goes on along the minus strand of NC_064284.1, from coordinate 62,727,724 downwards.
CAGCCTGTTCCTATGTCTTTGGAACAAACTGAGACAGTGTCACATGACAACAAGACTCAAATGGTAAGAGAAATTTTGAGTGTTTATCAAGGAGTTGAATTTTAATCCTTTTGGCAAGTATCTTGGGAATTTTAGATAGCTAATGTTCATAAATTTTCTCAGGAGATTGAGATGGAGGATATATTCGAGGAGACCGCGATAGATATTGACAGTGATGATGCAAAGAACCCGCTTGCAGCTGTTGACTATGTGGAAGATCTGTATGCTTACTACTCAAAAATGGAAGTAAGTCTGACTAACAGTTTTAGTACCTTAAAAGAGACTTTTACAAAGACCAATGTGAATTTGATACCATTGTCATAAGGGAAGCTTCTAATGGAGCATTAAAGGTGACTAGACAATTGCTTTAGGTCCAGGTTCTAAGATGAGTATTGATATCCCACAGCTTACTTGAAATGATGTTTGAATTTATTTGAATGTGTTTCACATGGTAGTTGTTGAATGTTCGCACGGCAGGAAATTCAGGTGATAAATAGTACATGTTAGTCTCAATGGCCTTTGGAAATGTCAAAGGTTTACGCAATTATTTAAAGACTTATGAAGAGGTCAAGGTTTGATCAGATCACTGGAAATTAGTAGTTTTTGGTCAAATCTAAACAACATGTTTGATCTAAGTAAATTTATTGTTTTGATTTGATGAGTTTAAATAATTCTGTCATATTTTTAAGTATAAAGAATTTGGTTCCTGATGAAAAAGAATGTGGTTTCTGATGCACATGTTTGATCAAAGTAGTTTAGTGTTTAGATTTGCTGAGTTTAAATTTGGTTCCTGATGAAAAAGAATGTCATTCTTATTCACATTTGACTAAATAATGATCACTATATTCAGGTCAGCAGCCGTATATCGCCAGATTATATGGCACAACAGTTTGACGTAAACGAGAGGATGAGATCTATACTAGTAGACTGGCTCATTGAGGTACTTAAACTTTTACTCCCAATTGAAGTGTAAAAGGAGACTGCGAAATATTTGGGTACTTGATTGTCATATTGATTGATTGCTATTCGTAAATGAATAGGTACATCACAAGTTTGATCTAAGGGAAGAGACATTATTCCTAACTGTTAACTTGATAGATAGATTTTTGGAGAAGCAATCTGTTGTGAGAAAGAAGCTACAGCTTGTTGGACTGGTTGCCACGCTACTCGCGTGTAAGTATGAGGAGGTTACTCTCCCTGTGGTGGATGATTTGGTGTTCATTTCGGATAAAGCATACGCAAGGAAGGAGGTTCTTGAACTGGTAGCTAACAACGATATTTCTATCGAATGTCAACTCTTGTTACTGCATTTTCTCAACTATTACTAAAAGATATCATGTCATATTCCCTGCAGGAAAAAATCATGCTTAACACACTCCAGTTTAATATGTCCGTTCCAACACCATATGTTTTTATGAGGAGATTTCTCAAGGCTGCTCAATCGGATCGAAAGGTTAGTGGACTAACAGAGTCTTGAAATTTTTGATGCTCTTGATTGTTACATTCACCTAACTTTGTTGTGTACTCCTTTTGTAACAGCTTGAGCTACTTTCATTCTTCTTGATCGAGCTTTGCCTTGTGGAATACGAAATGCTTAAATTCCCACCATCCTTTATCGCTGCTGCTGCAATCTTTACAGCTCAGTGCACACTTTACGGTGTTAAACAATGGAGCACGACGTGTGAGTTGCATACAAAATACTCAGAAGATCAACTTCTGTGAGTGAACATTTCCACATTGTGATGATTGTAACTAAATTCTTTCTCAAACTTAACCCTCTTTTTTCGTACTTTTTTAGGGAGTGCTCGAGATTGATCGTGGGGTTCCACCAAAATGCAGCAACAGGGAAACTAACAGGGGTACATAGAAAGTACAACACATCTAAATTTGGTCATGCAGCAAAATGTGAGCCGGCTCATTTTCTTCTTGAGCAGAACCAATAAGAGGACGGACGGGACGTACATGTATAGTTTTTACTAACTTTACGTGACATCTGTAATCGGGTTGGTCTGATTTATGATATGGTTTTGGGGCATTAATGGAGTTACTCTACTTAAAATAACTCAGCCAACTGCTGTTGCCCCGGGGAATTTGACAACTTTTACTTGGATTATATAGCATAGCTCATTGTAAAACAACTTTGGGTTGTTTCTGTTCAGCTTGGAACATAACTGAATTGAGTTTTTTTCTCTTTTCACAACATTAATAAAATGTTTAGCTATTATTCATAAATATATTCCCTTCTACCGCTGCCTCGTGAAGGTTTGTGTTCAAATATTGAAATTTTTTGTGTTTATCAGTAAACCAAACACTTGTTATCAGAGACGGATCCAAATTTGAGTTTATAGGTTCTGAATTCTAGAAAAGACAGCTTTCACAACCACGGTCAGCGAAAAACCTCAATCTCTTCTAACTGCATAACTTTTCGTGTGTACGCAGACCCTTTACCTACCTTGTAGAGATATAAAAATTGTTTCAAGTAAAGCATTTCGAAGAAGTTGGAAAAAGATGGTACGTTAACAACAAAGAAATAATGCGATATGAAAAATACATATAGCATTCGGAAATTGAACTATAAGAATAAATTAATGCTTTACTTGAAACAATTTTTAATGGAGTTAAAATTTTTACATATATCCTTGATAATGTCGGCATAGAATTTGACTTCACTGACAAGCGAAATGGTAATTGATATAAGAATAGCTAGTAAAGAAATACTTCTGCTAAGATTCTAAACTTTGCTTTCGAAGGTTCATACTTGTTTGGTGTTTGTGGTTGTACTAGTGATACTCTTGTTAATATTATTAGTTTTTGATATTTATCTTTACATGTGTTTATTGTGTCTTGGCCATTGCTATTCATTTTTTTTAGGCATTGCACAACTTCTTCTATTAATTGTTATGTTTTTTATCGTTATAATCTTTCCTTTTTTATACCTGATATTGCTGAACTTAAGTCAAAAATCTTTCAAATATAACCTCTCTAAGGAGATAGTGATAAAATCTACATAGAACCTTTCTAAAATTTTACTAGATATATAGTCTTAATAAATAAATTGAAACAACACAATTCAACTTTTTGTAAAAAGAAGTTCTGCATTCAGTTTCAAAGGAAAAACTAACTACTCCTAATATTCTCATATAAAATGCTCAAAATAATTTTTAAAAGATAACCAGAATCTATATTCTAAAACAAAACCAGCAAATAAAAAAGAGATTTTATAGTAGTATGTTTGTTTGAAAATAAAAAAGGGAAAAAGTCTTTAGAATTTTTTTTAAAAATTTCTTCAATCTTCAAGTTCCTGGAGTTTTAAGAAGTCTTTTTTTTTTTAAAACATGACAGGAAAAAAAAACAAGAAATGAAATATACACTATGAATGTAACAATCGGGTTTCGTCGTTATAGAAAAACCAAAGGGGAAATATTTTGGACCGGAAAACTTTTTTGTAGTAGCTTGGAATTTCCCAACCTAGTCCAGATTTGGACAAAATCGGATTCATTAAAGTCTAGGAAAATCTGGTAACAATTGGGTGATCTAATTATGAATTTGATCACATGAGTAGGTAGCTAAGACGTTAAGGAACCCGTACGACTTTACATAATTGAATTCAGGCGAGTAGAACTCCCGAAATTGATCTTAGCGTGAACGGATAGTTTCTAAGTGTCATGGGTTGAATGTGTGTTGTGAAATGGGGTCTTGGAATTATTAAAATAGCTCATTTTTTCAGTGCAAGCCGCTGTAGCTGGGTGGGTGCCACCATGGCGGGGCAGACGCGACTTAAAGTCGGAAATAAACCCCCAAAACATTTTATTCTGCAATTTTCAAACTTGAGAGCTAAGGAATGAACCCAGGGGTTTTCTTGACAGTTTTTCACCATTCTTGAAGCTAAAGGTAAGATTTTAACTCCCTGAATCCATTTTTCGATCCGTAGAACGTAATCTAATAGGTAATTATCGATGGGGAAGAGTTTTGATCTGGAAATTATGGTGAAGAAACCCTAATCTGGGTATGGGGATCATGCGTATGATCTAGGGCTGATAGAATTGTTAGTAATTCGGGTAATTAGTTATTGTTTACTGATTCTCGTGTTAAATTAATTGTATGTAGACCAAAAACAAGCGGAGCGAATCAGGAAAGGGAATGATCAAGTTTCCTAGGGGATTTCAAGTTTGTTTCGAGGTAGGTGATGTTGTAATTTCATGATTGTGTGATATACGTTTGTTCTTGCTTCATTATAATACGTGTATGTATGCGAATGTTGCATTATTGATCACACTATTTGTAAATAAGATAGACGAATGATGAATGCTATGAATTATGACTTGATTGTATGATTATGAGAATATACTTGTGGTGGTGATTGTGGCTTGTTGAATGGATCGGGTGTTGCATTCCGACACACTAACTTGGATCGGTTGCCACATTTCGCTATAATTATGGGATCGGTTGCCACATTTCGACATAAACATTGGATCAGGTACCACGTTCTGGTATGCTAACAGTTTGGGTTTGGGTTCCATGAGAGAACCAATGAGTTGACATAATTGTGCATTTTGAGAAATGTGAAATTGTACGTTGTTCGTAAATGATGATGGTATTGTATATGTTCGGTGTATGCATGTTGTTATTATTATGTTGTATGACTTATATATGTTACACTTAAAGGAATAGCCGCGTGATCCTACCAATATACTGTGGTTGTGTACTAATACTACACTTGCTCTTTCTTTGTTGAGTACATGACATCTTATTGACAGACCTCACTTAGAAGATCATTGATCGTTCGAATTCAAGGGTGAGTCAGTTCTTCCAGTCTGCCATGAGTTCTCTTTCGATTTAGTCCATCTTATTCGGACTTAGATTAGTTCATTAGATATTCTTATGTTAGTTGGGTTGCACCCATTTTCCTTTAGACTTTTGGTTCATTGTTAGAGTTTTGGTACATTGACTTTCATGTACTAGGCGTATTTTCCGCAATTCGTTGTTAGATCTTTTGAAAGTTTATGAGAACTTCAGTCTTTAGTCATTTAAGCATGCTTCCGTATCTTTAAATGCTTGGTTTCGTATTAACTAGTTAGTATTAATGGTTCTCCCACTGGAGGGTTAGTGTGGGTGCCAATCACGATTGTTTGGGTCGTGACAATGAAAAATTATTTATGTAGATAAAGTATTGATAAAGTTGAGCAAAATAAATATTGCCTATAATAAGCATAATTACAAAATACAATAAATAATACTACCCCTATTTAAAAAATAATGACTTACTTTCCTTTTTAGCCTGTTTAGAAAATAATGACCTCTTTCCATTTTTTAGTAACATTTTAATTCCAGCTTTTCACGTGGAATGTTTAAGGCCACAAGATTAAAGAACAATTTTGAACATTTGACATAACTTTAATTTAAGACCACAAAATTCAAAAGTTTTCTTGTACCAAGTCAATCTAGGACACTCTTTTCTAAACGGAGAAGTATTTATTATATCAATAAAAGAGTTACTCCCTCTATTTCAAAAAGAATGGTTCAATTTAAAATAGAATGATCATTTTTTTCCTTTTTTTGCAACACTTTAACTTCAATTTTTCATGTGGTATGTTTAAGACCACAAGATTAAAGGACATTTTGGTACATTTGACATAACTTTAATTTAGAACCATAAGATTTAAAGACTTATTTTTTTTCTTAAACTTCGTTCCAAATCAAATTAGGTCATTCTTTTTGAAACGGAGGGAGTATATCCTTTTATCAGTTATAATCGCGCTCTTCTCTAATACAAATATATATATCCCTCCCTAGGAGCTCTCCCACCCTTTTTGCTCCCTTGGTGACTCGAACTCGCAACCTTTGGATTAGAAGTGAGGGGTGTTCACCATCCGAGCAACTCCTTCTCGTATATAGTTTAAATATTTGCCTTTTATAAATTAAAAAATTTGTTGTAATAAACTTGCGGCTAGGGCTTTATAAATTATAATAAAATATCAAATCCTCTCTCCCACCTGAGTCCTGTTTCTCTTCAAAATTTTCCCAATTGTTTTTTTTTTTTGGTGTTATATAGCTCTTTCATTTATTCATTCAATTGCTTCTTCCTCTGAATTACATCGTTACCGGTAAGCATTATTATTTTCTTAATTTTTGGAGAATTTACGCACCTCCTTTCGTATTTTCGTATTGGAAAAAGACGATTAGACATCACATAATATAACTTCAGTTTACCAGGAGGTCATGAGCATAAGATAGTAGGTTACTAATATTATTCTCGTAGTTTGTTGCTCCTCGGTTATCACATTATTCTGCTTTGTATGGTATGTTACACGATTCTCTATTATTTGCCATGTCTTATTTTTCATGCCCCGTTTACTTCTGTATTAAATGATGTCTTTCAGAAACAATCTTTCTATCTCTAGGACGAGTAAGTATGTTGTTGTTACCCAAATTAACCAACATAATCTATACGGAACAATTTCTGAGGTTGCTTCAATAGGTACTAGATAACACTACACCATAAGAGACCTTTAGCGGCAATAGATTTTCCTTTTAGCGGCATTATTTATTGCCACAAATGCATTTACCGGCATTTGATTAAATGCCATTGGAACCAATGTCACTAAAGCCTTTAGTGGCATTTATGTCGAGTGCCGGTAAAGACCCTTATTATTGCCGGTAAAAGCAATTACTTTTAGCGGCATTTATTTAGCGGCCTTTACTATTGCCATTAAAACTACCTTAGGAACAAGCACATTTGTGGCTTTTGCTATTGCCGGCAAATATAATAATTGTCACTCAATTAGTGTAATGACTTAAAATTGATCATGAATTCACCTAAATCCACATATTTAATTCTCTTTTATAACATCAAAAATAAAATGCACAAAAGAGATAAGTTCGAAGGTAGTAAAGAGGAATTACCAAACTCAAAACAATGTCATTCATTTAAAATAAGAACAAACAATCTTAATACATTCACAATACAAAGTATGAATCATCACAATAGAAAAAATGTGTTCAACATTGAAGAAAACAAGGCAATTCACTATTTTTTTTCCTAATGCAAAATGTGTCAGCTTTCTGGATCAATGCCATTCCTTGAACAAGCTCACCATTTGAATGAATATCTCGTTGTACACATATAGCAACAGATGGTTAGATTACAAGAAATGAGTAATCAATGTCAAGAGAAGCACCAAGTTTTGAATATGCAAGAACAAGAACATAATGTACAACATAACACACTTGTAAAGATTAACGATTGTCTTTGATCTAGAACATCACACTAATGTTAAAACTATTCCAGTGAAGCATAACCAGAGAATATATGACCAAATCAAATGAGATACAAAAATGAAGAGGAAGAGACTAGGACTTGATATCATTTGTGTTCTTTCATAATAGAAGCACAACCATATATGAACTAGAAGAGAGGATTTACCAAAAGAATAGATAGTTGATACGCACGATTATGTATGGTAAAAAATATTACCCTGTGAGAAGAAAGAACTTGTTGACACTTGACGACTTGAGCAGTGCTTATATTGCTTGTTCATTGCCACTATTGGCATCAGAAACCTAGTAAAATCAACACACTAGATGAAAAAATTATCTTGTACAACTAAATTTTAAGAAAAGAAGTTTTAAAACTTTGAAATCGGATAACCTGTCTAGTAGTACTTCCATTGTTTTGAGGCCTGCTTAATTCAGTAGGAGCATATTTCCACATGACTTTTCTCATCCATGATAATTCTGAAACTAGCATCTCTTGATTTTTTCTCATCAAAACCATTTCTTCATCCTGCTTTTTGTTCAACTCCTTCAACTCATTTATCTCTTGTTCTAACTTTTTTGCAGCCTCATTACACAAACCATCAACAGAAACATTTCGTAAGAAAGATTTACTGCCCCATAACAGAGAAGGGGTTGGACCAAGTCCTAAACCACGGACATAACCACTTTTTTCTTTTCCCAACACTTGTGAATACACATCGCCTTCCCAAGCAACACTATCATGAGATTGTTCCTCATGTATCTCATCATTACTCAACTTCTCTTTCATCATGTCCTAGTAATAATTAAGATTATTTTTTGAAACTGGCTGATATTAATTAAGATTATGATTTTTAATAATGTGAAAAAAGTACAAAATCAATGCAATGAAACTAAGAAGCTTCAACAGATTAGTTGCAGTTCACCAATTCCTCATATTTTAACCTTATAATCATTTTTTTTCCAAATCAATTTCCAAGTTAGAATTTTCACAATTGAAAGGTAAAAGTGTATAAGAGATCTTACAATGGCATTTGAAGACTCCTCATCCAATGGTCTACCATCTCTACGCTCTGTATGAGTTAATATGTAGATTTTTGCACGTGTGGGCTCTATTCCATCTATAGCCTATGAATTTAAATCGATGCAAAATAAATAAGGCATGACCAAAATGAATTGTAAAATCTTATAGTAAGTAATTTATGCATTAATACCTGTTCATTCATCAAGGTTGCTATGCTTTTGGATCCACCCGTGTGAGCCATTTTTTGGTTAGCTCTATTGATTCTATTTGTTTGACTACGCTTCTAGAATGCGAAAATAAAACATCAACTCTTCCTAGTATAACAGAGTGCTTAAGTTCTTTGAAAGANTTAAAAATAAGTTACTCACCTACCACACTACCACTTCTATGAATTCCTCAGTTACCAATTCCGCACCGAAAAATGATATTTTTTCTATGGGTTGTATAATTCTATCATCCGCTAAGTATATGATATAGGAAGCGCTAACCTTTGCTTTTTTAGAAAGCCACTACGAGACGAGACCATTCCATTGATCTCTTGGTATGTGAGCTGGTCTATTTTTCATCAAGGCATCTTTGGTCTTATATTTGGTCACATACATAGCCTTCAAGTCGCATTTATAGTCCCTCCATTTTTTTCCTATTGACTTTTTCACAAACTCTTCTCCGCATATCGGAATTGAGAACTTCTTCTGAAAAGATAGGCAAAAATTAACAAGATAACATCATGTATAAAAAGGAAAGGATACTTGTTAAGATCTTTCTATCTCTAGGACGAGTAAGTATGTTGTTGTTACCCAAATTAACCAACATAATCTATAAGGAACAATTTCTGAGGTTGCTTCAATAGGTACTAGATTATAACTTTGTCCTACCAGATTAATTGCACGAGACACCTACTATCTCCCACCAACAATAGGTACTAGATAACTTTGTCCACCAAGGCTAGGACATATGAGAAGAATGACCTAGTTTTTTTTTTTTTTTTTGTCTCCGCTTGAGAATTGAACCTACAACCTAGTGTTGCTGAATACGTATGTGTAATGTCTACTATTTCAATTGATCGATGCAGCCTGCAGGATGGATGAAATTTGCATCATTGTTGCTTACAATGGCAAATGGACTGCGAATTACAAGTATTTCGATCATGAGACCAAACTAATTCATGTAAATTTTGAGTTCCAGGCAGCTATTCATGGTATAAAAGTATAACGGCTCGTTTGGTAGGAGGGATGAGGCATAACTAATCCCAAGATTAATTTTAGGATGAATTTATCCCCATGTTTGGTTGGGATAAAACCGCGGAATAACTTATTCTGGAATTAGCTATCCTGTGATGATTGTAGTGTTATTTTTATCCCATATTGTGGATGCATGAAATAACAATCCTGAGATAACTTGTTTCCACGAGCCCAAGTTATGGTTAGCTTATGTGCAAGTCTGTGACTGTGAAGTGAACTACGCCTGAATATGCAAGAGATCAGTTGCAGAAAAATCGTCGTCTGCTAGATATTGAATTCATTTTGAGATGGTAAACACTTCATTGAACACGTTGTTTCATTCTTTGAGCCTAATATAGGAAAAATGAGTTGATGTTGAACATGTTATTTTCATATCTGGTAGTCAAGTGCAAAGTCTATATGAGATTTGATAATTTTGAACCTTTTGAATTGTCATATTAATTTGCATTTTTGTTATCGGAAACAACAGAGTTAGGAGTAACGTCTGCATACATCTTAGTCTTCTATCCAGACTCTACTGACTCCATTGTCAAATTCAAACCTTTTGATGGATGATAACTTTCTAGTTTATATTATAATTTTAATTTTACAAATACAGACCAAATTAAAAGTGGATTGATTGACCTGAACTAATTTTTCAAAAATGTATAATTAATATATATTGGAATTACATGTTGTTGGATAATAAGAAATTAAATTTTATGAAATAATAATTACTATATTAGTTAGTTGTGCAACAAAAGGTAATTAGTTTGTTAGAAGTAATAATCCTGTGATATCTTTATTATTAGTTGTTTGATTAGATTTTTTTTGGGGTGGTGGGGTGGGGAGGAGTATTTTGATGAGATTTTGAATTTTGAGGAAAAAAAAATAAAAGAAAAGATATGAATGAAAAGATAAAAGATTTTTTACTCTTTTAGTGCATATGGAAGCATATTAATGATTTATGTCCATTTATATACTATTGGATTTTGTGTTATTAATTTGATCTATTTTGAATAGCAATTCCTTAGCTTCTTCATCTTTATTTTGAACTACCCGTGTCAAAATTCATATTATATGATATTTTAAATATTTATATTTAATCCAAAATGGATATTTTTTTACATAAGTCAAGAGGTATTTTTAATTTTTAATCTTTATTAAATAAGTGAATTTTTACAATCAAGAAATAAGATTTATATATATTGATTAAGAAAAATTTAGTAAAAACACATTTTTTTTTATTAAGTGTGAATGAATTTCAAAGGAATATAAACAAGCTTAAAAAAAATACGAAAAGTAACAAATTAATGATTTGTGAAGTGACATAACTTAATTTTTTTTTTTTGAAAAGACATGTATATTTATCAACTTTATAAGAACATTTTGACTAACCAACATTTCTTTTAAATTATAATTTAATTTTTGGATGTTTGCAAATAAATGAAAAGGGAAAAGTAAATATTTTTTTTTTTCCTTTTTAGTTGCCAAGGGAGTGTGCCAAGAAGAAAATATGTCCAAGTGGTGAAGTTCTTATGTGCGTCAAATATTCAACTCCCTTAATCAATTTCGCGTTCGAGTATGAAAAACTCTTTCATAAGGAATATATTTTTTTCAAACGGATAACTATGAGACATAAGTTCAGAATAATTGAACTTCAATATAGATATTGAACATCGAGTGAAAAATAAAAATAAAAATAAAAATAAAATCAAATATTCAACTCCTTCAAATTAGGGATGAATATGGTATGATATTAAAAAAAATGTTCGATAATTTTAGTTATCAGTTTTTGAAAATATTATATTATTATATTATTATATCAAATTAATTCAATATGATTTGGTATTTCTAAATTTATTTTTGATTTTTTATGATATGATAAATCGATAATCATAATTTGTTCGATTTCAATTTAAATATGCTCATGGCATAAATAATTATGATTGCGATTTTCAAGAAATAGTTTCATTTATATTAGACTAATATCTTACTCATATAAAAATATTCGAAAAAAATACAAACAATTTCATTTGTTAATCAACTAAAAAAAACATTTTGATTAAAAAAAACATTTTGATCAATATAGATTATACAAAGTTCCAAAGTCGTAATAACATTAGCCAATCCTCTGATAGGAATGTGAGATGTAATTTTCTACTACGTAATAGTATTATTTTATTTATATAGTATTTGTTAATAATAATAATAATATAAGATAAGATATATGAATTATATTGTAAATTAAATATTTTAATCTGACATTTAGTATTTTGTTATTTTTTCTATAAATATCAAATACTCCACAAAATAGTTGAAAAGGCATACTAAAAACCTCTCTAAGTTAATATTGTCAGGATCATGAAATATTATTATTTTTGTAGAAGTATTATTTCATCAATAAATTAATACTTATTAATTTTAAAAGTGTATTCATTCGGGGATGAAGCCTCCAGAAACTAAAATGAATCCACTTGTGAAAACGACATTCATGAACTCGAGGTCATTCTTAATAATCTCAATTACCGTAATAAAATGGATGTCAACAGCCTTTTCGGTTACCCAACTGAAAATGATACATGTTCAGATCGAGGTCTAGAGCTTAGAAGAATTTATGGATACCATCGGAGAAAACAATGTTGATAATGAAGTTGAAGACGATACAATACCTTTGGAACCAATTACACGTGATTAAATACTTATAGCGTCTAGAACTCTTCATGTTTTTTTTGGTGAAGTTCAAAAGGACAACATCAAAACTTTTGGATGCAATAAGAATAGTCAGAGATGAGTTTTAACTCGATTTGAATTTTAACAACAAACACTATAATCTTATTTCACTAAATTGTCTTAGAAATTTTTGTAATTTTAAAGAATTTTTAATTTATAATATTAATTTACCGTATATCAAAGTTTAACTGTAGTATTAAATATCATAATATCAAAATCGCATTTTAAAATAATTCAATTAATTTGATATGATAATTCGGAATCTATTAAAATATATATGTACACCTCGACTTCAAATTCTATCCTAGTTGATTATATCATAATTAGGATGATTGTCGATTAAATATTGGATGCTATTTTTTACAAGCTTTAATTTATTTAAGTTGGATTTGGTCATACTTGTTGGTTTATTATTTTATGTCCAAATTTGACATAAAATAATAAAAATTCAAGATTTGCATCATATTATATGTTATATTAATGTATTGAATGCATTTTGTCCATTCAAAGACTTACCTAATTAAATATTTGGAATAAACAAATCATGTTGACGTTGATCCTAACGTAGTCCTTATTTAAAAGTTTTTATTTAATTTATCTTCACAGTATAAAGGTTTTTACACAGGGCCGGCTCTTGCCTTTGTAAAATAAGGCTTATGCCTTTGGGGCCCTCAAATTATTATCAAGAATAAATTATGTGTTAAATTTTTATAGAAAAAATTGATTAATTATGATAAAAACATATTATTTTACCCACTTTAACATCTTCTATACTTTGTTAAAAGGAAAAATTACTGAAATACACGTCTTATGTTTCCATTATTTCCAATATCCCCTTCTATTTCTAAAATCCTCTAAAATTCCTTATTTCTTCAATATATTCGAGCCAGTATTTAATGTATCCATTATGTATCCGAGCTAGTTTTTAATGTATCCGAGCTACATATTATGTATCCAGTTTATGTTATAATGTATTCGGGATACTCTTTAATGTATCTGAGCTACATATTATGTATCCGGTTTGTGTTACTTTTTAAGGGATTAATGTAATTACAAACTAAAGAGGGATATATTGTAATTTCATATTAAAACTATGTGATTAATAAAATTTACCCTTGTTAAAAATAAGAATTAATAGTGAAAAGTGTTGAACAAAGTGAATTACAAATTCTTTTTTATTTCTTTTTAAATTTTAGTTTCAAACATTACAACAAGCATATTAAAATGGTGTAGTAGTCAACTTCTTAAATCAGATTCTATGGTTCTAACTCTTATTTTTATTTAATATTTGTCAACTTATTACTTATAAATTTATGTTAACAATTCATATAATAATTGTCTCACTGAAAGGATGTTTTCAATGTTGAGTTGATAAAATCTTACCTAAAATCAATAACTGAAAAACAATATTAAATACTAAAAATATGTATACGAAGTTTGTTTATATTTTAGGCCTCAAATTGAAATTTCGCTTTAGGCCCCTAATTACGTTGAGCCGCCCCTGTTTTTACAATGTCTATTTATGCAATATTATTTTTAAAATTTTATATTTTACTTTTAACTAAGGTAATACCATTTTTAACCTCTCATTTATTGGTGTATTCTGATTTTAATTTTTAATGATATTTAATTAAGCATATTAAACTTTTAAATTAGTTTAGTATAGTTTACAAGTTTGACTGAGCATAACAGTTTTGATCCAAATATAATATTTTTTCTGAAAAGATTTATAATATATATATATATCTTTTAAGAAAAAATATTAACTTAAAAATGATACAAATAGTGAATTTATGAGTTCCAACATCTAGCTTTGTCTATAAATAATTAAAAATAACATATTTTCTATCTAAAAGAACAAAAAGACACATTTTAAATAATTTGAAAATTATATAGGGAAAATGCATAAGTACCCCCAGCCTATGCTCGAAATCCCAAAGACACACCTAACCTTTACTAAGGTCCTATTACCCCTCCGAACTTAATTTATCTATAATATTCTACCCCTTATCGGCCTACGTGACACTATCCTTGAAAAAAATGTCAACATGCGCTGGGCCCACAAGATAGTGCCACATATGCCAAAAAGGGGTAGAATATTACATATAAAATAAGTTCGGGGGATAATAGGACCTTAGTAAAGGTTAAGTGTGTTTCAGGAATTTCGGCTATAGGCTAGGGGGTACTTATGCATTTTCCCAATTATATATATTAAAGTTATGGAGTATATGTTACAAAATCAATTATTTTAATGGGATGTGACTACGTGTGGCTAAACATTAAAGAGTTTACTTTAACTAAAGCAGCTTCGTTCGAGCTCAACTATATATTAACAAATTGCGATTGAGTTCGACACAATTTTTTCCCTTTTAATATTGTAATAAACTGAAATAATTCTGTTCGAGCTCAATTATACTTTAACAAATTTTAATTGAGTTTGACGCAATCTCTTTTCTTTTTAGTATTGTGAAAAACTCAAACAACTCCATTCGAGCTCAATTATATTTTAACAAATCTTAATTGAATTGGACACAATTTTTTTCTTTTTAGTATTGTGAAAAACTCAAACAACTCCGTTCAAGCTCAACTATACTTTAACAAATCGTAATTGAGTTTGACACAAATTTTTTTTTTTTTACTATTGAAAAATTGAAATAAAGTCTGCTCGATATCTAGACTTAAATCAAACACAAAGAAAAAAGATAAAATAAAAAAACTTAAAAAATCAAAACGTATCGTAATAATCTAAAAAATTAATTAATATTCTTAATCAAACTTATCTGGAAATTATTATTTCTTATTACTCATACCAAACAAACATTTTGTCTATAAATAATAATTCTAAGTTATCTTTAACCACACATTGTTTTAGTCTTCCATTTTTTTTCAAATCTTTCATCATGAATCAGTTTTTCAAAAACTCAAGATTGGTTCTTGGGATTTTCAATTCCATTAAAATCCACTCAAAAACTACAAAATTGACTAGGGAATTTAGCAATCTTTCTGAATCTTGGAAATCAATGGAGGGTTTTGTTAAATGTAGTGCAAATTTTGAACCATTGACACCTTTAAGTTTCTTGGAAAGAGCAGCTAATGTTTTTAGGGATACAACTTCTGTTATTTATGGTGAAAAATTGAAGTATAATTGGGAACAAACTCATAATAGATGTGTTAAACTTGCTTCTGCTCTGGTTCATTTGGGGATTTCTCATGGTGATGTGGTAAGTTTTTTTTTTCTTTTGAATTCAATCTTGTATTATTTGAGTGGTTTATATTTGATTTGATTCGGCACGGAATTTAAGAAAAGAATGGCTTCTAGTGGGAGTAAGTTATTGTTGTTGTAATGACTTTCTGAAATTTGTGATATTATAAGTAAGGGGGAGCTAGGGGTGCAAGGGAGTTCATTCGAATCTCCGTCGCTGGAAAATTTCACTTTTGTGTCATTTGAGAAGTTTACTGGTTACGTATATTTGATTTGGTAGGAAATTTAAGAAAGAAAGTATTCCCTTTGTTTCAATTTTAAGTGTTTAGTTTGATTGGATGCGGAGTTTAAGAATGTAAGGGAAAACCTTTTAATCTTGTGATGTAGGCGGAGGTAGAGTCAGAGTTCAAAGCTTATGAGTTCTGGATTCCTATGTTGCTCGGACTCTTTAGAATGTCCCAGGTGAGTGTCGGATCCTTCAAAAGTAGTGCATTTTTGGAGGATCCGACACGGGTGCGGCAACATTTTTGGAGAGTCCGAGCAACTTAGCTGGATTCTAATCTTTTTCAGTTATTGAGTTTTAAATTAATAATTCATACATATTCGATGGATTTTTCAGACAATGACAGTATTTTGACCAAAGTTATTAGGTTTGGCCCAATCTGTAACCGATACTCTAGCGCCGCCCCTGCTCGTGATTTCTCGGGGGTGGGGGTGGGGGTGGGGTAGGATCCAAGTCAACTCCTCTATGATCAGTAATCTGTATTTGTATCAGAAGTTTACAATGTTACATAATTTTGAATCTTGTTTTGAAATATGTTTTGTAGGTTGCAACTCTGGCTCCTAATGTACCGGCAATGCAAGAGCTACATTTTGCAGTACCGATGGCTGGAGCCGTTCTTTGTACATTAAATACACGCCATGATTCAGCTATGTTATCGATACTTCTGATGCATTCGGAAGCAAAAGTCATATTTGTGGATCAGAAATTGCTCGAAATTGCTCAAGGAGCATTAGCTCTCCTTGCTGACAAGAAACAGAATCTACCTCTTCTTGTTGTGATCTGTCAAACTGATGAATCCTCTGCTGTTGAAAACTTAAACCCTCGCGATCACGATTATGAAAGTCTCCTAGGAAGTGGGGATAGCAATTTTGCTATAAGATGGCCGAGAACAGAATTTGATCCTATTAGTATTAACTATACTTCAGGTACAACATCGCAACCCAAAGGAGTTGTTTACAGTCACAGAGGTGCGTATCTCAATACCATCGCCACTTTTTTGCTTCACGAGATGAGTTTGTTCCCTGTTTATCTTTGGACCGTTCCAATGTTTCACTGCAACGGTTGGTGCATGGTTTGGGGGCTTGCAGCATTGGGTGGCACGAATGTTTGTCTTAGAAATGTCTCTCCAAAAGGCATATTCGAAAACATTTCGTTGCACAAAGTCACACATATGGCCGGGGCACCAACTGTCTTGAACAAGATTGTGAACTCGCCCCTGTGTGATCTAAAGCCACTCCCTCATAAGGTTAAAATAATGACAGGTGGTTCACCGCCTCCTCCACAAGTTATTGCCAAAATGGAGGAGCTAGGATTCGAAGTAAATCACTTATACGGACTAACAGAGACATACGGTCCAGGTACGTATTGTTTGTGGAAGCCCGAGTGGGATTCTTTACCTCCTGACGAAAAATTTATACTGAAAGCAAGACAAGGAGTACAACATCTTTGTTTAAAAGAAGTCGATATACGAGATTCTACCACCATGGAAAAAGTGCCTGCTGATGGTAAAACAATTGGAGAGATCATGTTTAGAGGGAACACAGTAATGAGTGGATACTTAAACGATACGAAAGCAACAGAGGAAGCTTTTAAAGGCGGATGGTTTCACAGCGGTGATCTTGCTGTGAAACATCCTGATGGTTATATAGAAGTTAAGGACCGGTTGAAAGACATTATTATCTCCGGTGGAGAAAACATAAGCACGGTTGAGGTGGAACGAGTTTTGTATAGTCATCCAGCAGTTGTTGAAGCAGCAGTAGTCGCAAGACCAGATAACCATTGGGGGCAAACACCTTGCGCGTTTGTGAAGTTGAAGGAAGGATTGATTGTTGACGATCAAGAAATCATCAATTTTTGTCGAGATATTTTGCCTCATTACATGGCACCTCGGACAGTCATATTCGAAGATATCCCTAAAACTTCGACAGGCAAGATACAGAAATTTATCTTGAGGGAGAAAGCGAACGCGTTGGGTAGTCTTTTCTAGAGTGAAATGAAGCAGCAGAACTTGGCTTTGCTGAAAAATCTTAGTATCAATGTGTTGATAAATGTATGTTTGCATTGTTCTGCAAAATGTTGGGACATGCAGCTGAACATGGGAATTTTCCCTGTCTGAGCACTTGAAAAAATGAAATAGCAAAATTCGATCCAATTTATCATAATTGATTAGTTAACATGTTGGAAGTTAAGTCGCAAGTGAGGGTCCACGTGCACCTGTCAACTTCGAAAAAAATCATGTATATATATGTATATCTATCTTGAGAAGTTGACAAAACTTAGGATGTAATTAGCAATGTGTTGTTGGTACAAGCTACGGGAACAATCCTTGAGACTAGGGTTTGAATTCAGCTAAAGTTCCTTTTCACTGTTTTTATTTTAAGTTTAGCTAGGTAATATTGATGCACCCAAACTCTTTAAATCCTAGGTATGCCTCTGCTTGAAGCAATGTACAAACTTGACTACTAGTACGCCTAAGCCACAAGTCTCAAATAAGTTGGGATTGGCTAATTTTTATTGTTCATATATGTCCATATATAATCACACAATTGCACTTGCTACCTAAAAGGCTGGGAACAAAAAGGTTAACCTAGGTTGGGAATGAAAAAAAAAAGGATCTTTTGAATTGGTTCGTTGAAGATATAGTTAAGTAAATAGCTCAACTAAGGGTGGACATAATCTATAAAACATGAATTTCACGTGAACTTACTAACTTTTGTTTCGACTTTACATTAATTTGTAATAAGAAATTTAATGTATCATTATGTAATGTATCAGAAAGGTATTATGATATATCATGTATACAAAATGTATCATTAAGTAATGTATCCAAAAGGTATCATGATACATCAACTGTCGAAAATGCATCATGATATTGTATCGTCATGATACATCATATATCAGAAAGGTATCATGACACTATCAATTAAATAATCAATGTAATTCTTCTCTACGTTTTAGATCCCAAAATATCGTATCAGAACTTGAATGATTGACATAGTTGATACACCATAACAAAAGACTAACTTTGATACTTCAACCCACAATTCTCAATAAACAAAAAGAAAACAAAGGAAATGAGGTAAATAAAAATCGTCATATTTTATTTTTGAATTTATTTTGGGATAGATTGTTATTGATATCTCGTTTACACTTCTATAGCAAATCAATAACGTAAATTTCATAAATTAATATAATTGGTCACATTGTTGTCTTAATTACTAGTGCCAATTAAGGAGTTGCACATTTATTGATAATAACATAAATAGTATTTGTGATACAATTACACCAAAACTCAAATACAACAAAAGAAAAAAAAAATACTATTATGTAAATAAGAAAAGTCTTGCTGAACGACATAATACACACAAATGTTATAACCTTTTATGAAATTTTCTTTTAAATATATATGTAATTTGACTTAAAAAAATTAACACTATCAATCCATACATTTATTGGGCCAATGTGTACTAAGCACGGATGCAAACCTTCAGTTGGCTCAATCCAATAAAATTTAGGGGAAATTTCATAAATAGTAAAAAGATTAAAATTTAATAAGCTTTCTTAGCTATAGTTTGTCTAATTTACGCTTTATATCTATAGTTTTGTTTATTATGGGTATATCCGTTTGTATAATTTGTTTGCTAAAATACAAACAAGGTAGTATAAATTATAGGAACCACATATTATAAGTACTAAATAACATCCTATCCGTTCTAGTTTTCTATTTACCAAAAATCCCTTAAAAATGATGTTTGTGTGATACATAGCGTTGTGCACGGGATACATTAGGTTTGATACATTCCACATAGCGGGATACATAGCGTTGTGCACGGGATACATTAGGTTTGATACATTCCACAGCGGGATACATAGTGTTGTGCACGGGATACATGCAGGATACATAGCGTTGTGCACGGGATACATAACGTTTGATACATTCCACATAGCGGAATACATAGTTTTGTGCACGGGATACATAGGTAAATAAGGGATTTTATAAATAAGTAGGGATAAATGGATATCAAGGTAAGTAAAGGAGTGTAGTTAAGTAATTTATCCAACAAGGTAAGTATTAAAGTGTCAAAATGGGCTAGACCGGCCCAACCCAATCCTTGAATTAAGTGGGGTTGGGCCTAATTTTTTTGGCCTCAACCATCTCTCCGAAAGACTATTTTTATTTTATTCCTCCGAATAGAACATGGCTATAGGGGTGGATACCCCCACTATCTGTAGAAAGATCTCAGGTGCGAATCCAACGGTCGTGTTTCCTAGCAAGTCAAAGGGAGACCACGAGGGTCTTCCTTATGGTTCGCTATAGTCCATTAATAATTAATAGGTCTAATAATTCTTCTTGTCCGGTAAGAATGTAATCCCAAGATCTTTCTGGATACTATCTCTGTATCCGTCTATTAGGTGGAGTCCACTTGAGTGTACTACTTTGCGACGATATGTCAGACTTGCTCAATTGGTGAACTTGAGAATGTCGAGTTATTGTTGTTCATATTGTCTGAAATCCATTTTCAACCCTCGCGAATCGTGAATACGGGAGCTGTTACTGAGTACTGAGTGAACGGGCGAAAGGAGATTGGAGAGAAATCTGTTCCACCTTCATCGCATATAAATGGCTTAGCGAACTCAAGAGCACCTTTGTCAGAGACTAGCTACTTTTCAACCGATATAGTTAGGTCATAGTTAGGTCGCAGTCCTATCAGGGGGCCGTATACATGTTTGCAACCTTTTTGTCGGCGATAACAATGTCGTCACCGAGAATGGCTTTTTGAAAACCTTTGCCCTTTATATACTTCATAGCATGAGTAGTTAAAACAAGTGAATGATTTGAAATTCGAGTTATTTCACGGAATAACACTCGTATATATTGAGCTCGTAATGGTACCTCGCAATTCAAAAGTCTCTCTACGGCTGAAGAATGGGCGTGTTCTTGGGCCATCATAGAAACATAGATAGGGTCGACGACGGAACGAAGAACGAAACTTTATGACAACTTTTTCGTAGACGTTCACTTGCATCACAAGTCCCTACTCGCGAGGCCAATCCTACAGACGATCAGGCAAAATCAAGCTCACTTCAAGTGCAAAACCTCCTTTGAAGTACCCTGTGTGGATCCGGGGGCTGCTTCTGCACTGGCTTTGCTAGCTTGCATGACGGGCTATAAGACGCTCAATCAATCGGGCGCTATCCCACCCTAAGCAAAATCATACGAAAAGAAAAAGGGGGGTATGAGATAACCAGAACGGATGCGTCAGAGGGACGTCAAATGGTTGATATTATCCCTCCCGAACCAGAACTTCTTGTTTTCAAGGGCGAATCTATCAAATTTGATCATCCTCTTCATCATAAATGATCCGCTTGCCCCGAAATGACCTGGACCAATAGGGAAATCCCAATTCATTAGGCCTTTCGATACAATCAAATAGAAAGCCCCAAGGGCGCCATATTCTAGGAGCCCATATCTATACAGATTTGAGACTGAAGATAATTATCAATGCAACTATTAATGTGATTATTCCAAACCATGCAATCGCCAGGGCCAGCGCTCCGGAGCAGCCCAATCCTCTGAGAAAAAAAGAAAGAGCCTTACATTTAGGAACGAGGCTTTTTAGCCCAACCTCATTTGTCCCGCTAGCCTCGTAGGCCCAACCCGCAAGCCTCAGAGGCCAGCCCGTGGGCTATGAATATTTAAAAATATTTTTTATATATGTTTTTAGTAGTGTTTTATTTGTAAAGTTTTTATCAATAAATATTTTAAAAAATAAAAAATCAAGTCTTTTAACTAGCTGATTTTTTGTGGGAGGAATAGTGGAATGATCAATATTTTTTCGCTAAATCTTACATTGACTATTATGTATTTTTGTAAGTATTCACCGAAGTGTGTGATTCATAAATGTATTTTTGTAAGTATTTACCGAAGTGTGTGATTCATAAATGAAAATTTGTATGTATTGATGTCGTGTTCATAGACATCAATGTTCGATACTCTTTCTAAGAGAGTAATATTGTTCATTTTTTGGTTTAAGGGTCAACCTGTCCCAAACCGTGGCCCGCTTAGGGTTGGGTTGGGCTGCTATTTTATAGGCCCTTTAATTAAAAGGGTCAACCCGTCCCAACCCATTTAACTCTCTAGCCCATTAGGGTTGGGTTGAGCCAACCCATTTTGACAGCTCTAGTAAGTATATACAAATTATGTATTTATACTTTAAGGAATTTTTCAGAACTTATACAAATTAAATGTATTGACAAGATAATTATAGAGCAACTTTCACATATAGCAAACAAAAAAATCATATTTGTATGCTATAGCGAAGTTTGCATAATTGCACTCCATAACAAACGTATATATGTATAATTCGCTATACATATATATGTCTATTTAGCTATACATATATACAAAAAGAAGCAATTGTATAATTCGTTGGCTCCTCTTCAGATTTGTATAATTTCGCTGGCATGTCATTTGTATAAATTGTTGTTAGCCTCTCGTTTGTATAAATCGTTGACAAAAATATTTGTATATCAAAAATCGCTCTCTCTTTCACTTTATACAAACATAAATTATACATTATATTTGTATATGTTATGCCGTAATTTTACTATCTTTAGAAAAATCACTTTTTGAAATGTTTTAAGTATAAAAACATTTTAAGAAAAATACTTAGAAAAGAGTCGCCACTTAGTTTTTTAAAGAAATTAAGAAAACTTATAATTTTCAAAGATTTAAACAGAAAAAACCATTTGAAAATACCAAAGAGGGTTCGGGGTTCAATTTACACTTCGAGAAGGGTTTAAGCATTCGAAATGTCTGCTAACATGCAGTTGACCTGCAACTTGACTAAAATATATTTGACTATTTTTAGGAAAATAATGATTTAACATAAAAAACAATAACTTACAATATTTGATTAATTTTGAGAAAATAATTAAATAAATGACACATTTTTCTATTTTTATTTTTATTTTTATATATTTAGAGAAATGGACCCAAAATGAAACATTTGAAATAAATTGCAAGTGATTAGAATATTAATAAAACTAGATTAGTTGATTTTTATTTGAATCATTTTTTTGGTTAATCAAATATGAAAACTATTTTAAACTAATAAAAAAAAAAGTTTTGGCTAAAGATTATAAATGAAAATACAAGAGTTGATATAATGAGATTTGTTAAAAAACAAAACAACACAGAGAAATAGTTAGTCTTTTGGGGAATTCAACTAAGTTAATTAACAATTATAAAATTAGAGTTAAACAACAAACAATAAATAATCATAATTAAATAATTAAAGAGTGAGGGAGAAATTGAATTTGGGCCTCCTTTTGGGCTAATTTTGCTCGAATTTTGTATACTCCTGATGTATATTAGCGTATATATGCATATATATTGGCTCTTTTCATGTATCTCTTGCTTCCGAACACCTGTATTTTCCCTCAGCCCTGTATTCCCACATTTTTGACCTGTATATTGATGTATACTGAATGTATACAGTGTATAATGAATGTATATTGTCCATCTTAGAACTTTTGGAGGCTTGTATTTCGACTACAGTCTTGTACCCCTGTCCATCCGCTTTCAAAACTCTAACATGATGACTGCCGACTCGATAAAAAAGAGGAGTGTTGGGTTTCAACCCAACTCGGGATACAAGGAGTGAATAGAGGAGTCCACAATGGACTCGAATAGACGTCTCATATGACAAACAAAAATAAAGAAAGTTAGAATCAACACTCTTTCAATACAATTTAAATAACTGAAGTCAAGGAATTAAAATATAAACTACTTTATCCTTTCAATAATATTTTATTAGAGGATGACATTATTCATGAGAATGGAGCACGGTTATTCATACAAAAAAATAAAATAAAAAAAATAATACCATTACACTAAGAATTGAAGATAATTCCAAATATTATGCAAACTGCTGCCTTAAAGCATAACCCAAATAAATCATATTTTAAGCTAACAAAGATCATCTATTTTAAAATCTATTGAATCATAGGAAGAGAAACTCATTATTTTTGCCGAGCTAAGGCAGATTCTTTTAATAAACCTACATGATAAAGCAATTATCTAAAATAAATGACATGAGAAAAAGAGAAATACTAAGGTGGTTAAACCATTTAAACCCGAAGTCACTGTTAGACCAATTCATCCATGGATTTCTTAGAAAGAAAATGAGAACCACTATATATCGACGAGCAAGCAATTAAGTTTTAGTAGTGACAAGAAAACTAGGCAAAGAGGAATTTAAAACATGGATAACAAATTAAAGAAAAAAAGTTAACACTATCTATTAGAGTTTAGGCATATAGACATTCCCAAATACATACATATATGCCCAAAAATAAGATTTATGAAGGAGCAAACACGAAAGTAATAGGAGCAGATTAGACTATGATGAACAAGTAATCACATTAATCAACCGATAACTTGACATATAAAGAGAGCATATCAATGAAGCAATCAGTTCTATTATATATATATATGTACCAATAATTTAAGCGACTTGTGGTAAAAACCTTATGAACTGAAAATAATGAATAAGCCGGGTTTCTTTGCTTCAAAACAAAAGCCACAAATAGGGCATAATCGAGCCGCTGGAAGTTCACAAGGGGTCAAAGGATCAGCATGTTGTACATTGGAAGGTTAACGCCAAAGATTCATGCTTTGAATAATTTAAGGATGAAATTTCAACAACTAAGATCTAGGAAAAGAAACGAAAGACTCATATTTTACACTAATTCAACTACAAACAATGAACCATTTTAAACAAAATTATTAGGCAGAATCATGATAGAGTTTTGAGCAAAAGGTCATATTAGACAATAATGAGACAATAGAGAAGAGAAATGAAGCTGTCGGGATAAGAACAACGAAATAACATCATATACGATCACTACATCAGTTAATCCCTAAAATTCTTACTTCTATCCAAATATGATGCCAGCTAGTAGTAGAGAGAGTACTTGAAACAACCCAGGATATAGATAACAGGCAACAATACAACTAATACTAATCAACTTAAATAAATAATATTCTTAACATTCCAATCATGACCATTAGGAGAAAAGTAACCAAGTTAGGACTTAACTGGTCATTATCTAATCTTTAGACAATATCCTTTAACCACAAATGAACTCACACACATGCTAAGTATATGGACATACTAGAAAGAACACTAACAGAGATCATTAAGCATAAGCATAATGAAGCAAGAAGAAGTTCTTATTTATAATAATTTATGATGCGAACATTAGTAGCAAGCATGTCGTCTAAATTCAGAGAACATATCCATAAACAAAGCAAAATTCTTGATACATTAACGACGTTCTCTCAAGAGTGAACTACAGTTTCCCAAACACCCGAAAACTTCGAAACAAAACTTTTCAAGAAAAGAAGGTCAACTGATGGATGTTTAAAGAACAAATAGATGTATTACTGATGAAGTATATGATAATCTAAAGGCATTCAAGTGATACATGAAGTAGGACACTATAGAGAGTAAGTAAAATCTGAACTAAGACAACAATGACCATGAAACCAAAGTCACAAATAAACATTTTTGTTAAACAGAGGATAAGATTTTATCAGTAGTTACTCCAGTAGTATCACATAGGCTGAAACCTTGAAGCATGGAACTAAACATATTTATAAATTTTGCAATAATAAATTTAATTTGACAAAGCTCAACATTTTCAGCCTTTAGAACAGTGAAGATATTAGAAGGAAATTTCAAACCGTCGTCAACTTATTCGAGACCAAAATCAAAATATCAATACGAGTGACTATTCTTTCACAATTAAATAGCAATAAACCATATCGGAACTAAACAACCCCTCTTATATACGACTTACACACAAGAAAAATCAGCTAGCAGGTATTTAAAGAAAATGTTCATATAGCAGGGAAATCAACCCAACAAAATTTCCAATAGATTAAAACGAGGATAAACTACCTTATTAGAGAGCTTTTGTTTGTTGGTGTTCTTCTAAGGCTTTCTTTGGTTACCGTGACATGGATTTGGTAGTACCAATATTACTTTGATATAGCCCTTGAAACATGTGTATCCAATTAAGATCTGAGTTGTATTTTTAGTAATGGGGTGTCTGACCATGTATATGTATCCACCATTAAATTTCGGATACATGATTTTTAACAACACGATTATATTTAATGATACGACAGATATTCTTCAGTCGTGATTTGTTCCTAAATTCATGTGATTCAACTACATTTCATATTTAGATACACATAATTAAATGTATATGCTTATTATGTATTCGAGATACATGTTTTTGGATATAACGTACGAAATTTAAATACACATAATTAGATGTATATGCTTCTTCTTTTTGTATATTCCATATTTAGATACACATAATTAGATGTATATGTTTACTATGTATTCGAGATATATGTTTTTGGATATAACATATGCAATTGATAGTTGATACATCAAATTAGTACTAGATACATATAAAAGATACATGAAATTAATTATATATATATAAATAGATACATAAAATTAATACTAGATACCTATAACAAATACATGAAATTAATGTTAGATACTTCTATGATACATATGAATGTACTTGCAGGACACTCATGTATCTAAGTGTTTAATTTGTTGGATACATCATATATTGATATAGATACATCAAATTAATGAATTTATTATTTTAAGAGTAATAATTTGAAATTAATCAAATTGCATTACCAAGATATACATGTTTTTATCTTTATATTAATAATATATATTAATGAATTTACTATTTCAAAGAATAATAAAATGAAATTAATTATCTATGTATTTTGAAAATCCTCAATTACTCCTCTAATTAAGGAAATCAGTTCAAACCAATTAATTTAAATAAATAAATTTTGTATCTCAATTTTAAAATTCGGCAGATACTGCATGTATCTCATGGATTCAGACTCATGTATCCTAAGCATAAAATATGGTACAGGAAGTAATATTTGAAACTATTGAGAATCTTAATAATTAAGACCTAAACTAGTGGGATTTATGTGGTTTGCCCTTAAAACGATGCAAGATTTTGAATGGATTAAGCACTAAAAAAACAAGAAGCTAAAATCAATCACTACAGAAGAAATAAAACAAAACAAAATAATATGACTAAACCCATAAGCGAAGCAATACATATTTCACGATTTGGAGAGAATTTTACCTTTTTGAGGGCAGCGAACTAAGACGAACGAGTTGAGGAGGGCAACGATTCTTCCACCGAAACAGTAGCTACTCCATTTATTTTAGATTATAAGTTTGCCATTCTGTACAATTATCCCATAATTATATATAAGCTAGAATAAGCATATACAAATTTTTGATTTATACAATTAAGAAAATTCTAGATCCATACAATTAGAAACCGAATTATACAAATTCTGGATTTATACAATTAGGAGCTGAGTTATACAAATTCTAGACGTGGGCCACATAATTATGATTGTAAGTTAGTGGCGAATGATAATTTAATTAAAATATAGCTATATTAACAAATTAACTAGTATATGTTTAATTATCCGCGTAATTTTCCCTAAAACTTGATTAAGTGCCAACACTAACGACTAACTCTAAATTAGAGTCTATTAAAAGTGCATAAAACTTCAACATAATAATTAAGGATTTACATTTACATTTAAATAAATTTCAAATAATCCTTCTCTATTTTACATTTGTGAAAAATAAATCAATTTTTTTGTAATTTTTTTTTTGTGATAATCTCATTTATTTTTGCTTTTCTAGAAGCTTTATAATTTTTCCTCTTTTGCCTTTGTAAATTTTTATTGAGTCACGATAGAAATATAGACTTTAAGTTTGTTACAATAATTACGGATAATAATAACATAAATAATAATAAATAACAAATTTTCCAAATTCAGTGAATAGTAAGTTTAAATGTGCAAGAAAATACCTATATTAATGGCCCTTTTCTCACCCAATTGGCACATAAATACCAAGAGCTACCATCATTCTAATTCCTTTTGCATATAATATATATCTAGTAATATATATAATTTTGAGTAAATTAATTGTGTATCGTATATTTTTGGAGTAAATAAAGTCATATACGATACACACTTACAAAGGTGATAGCATATTTCATTCATGAGGTGCGACTCTTTTTTGAACTTTGTTAATATGCAATGCTTTGTGTAACATTTTTTTTTAAACTCTTATAATAACATAGTAAAATAGAATGACAATTACTTCATAAACAAAGGGATGTACAAACTATACAAGTAAAAAAAAAAACTAGTTCTTTAAATATATGTTTAATATTTAAGATGTGTTCAAAATATTTCATTCTCTTAAAAAAATCATAGTTAAAAAAAATATACATAAGAAAATCTTAGTAGCTCAATTAATTAACTAATTAAACTTTCATTTATTGATCAGTGAGGGTTTGATTCCCCACCTTCTAATCACCTTCTTATTTTTTTCTAAAAAAAATAAAAAGAGAATTTTTTTTTGTGTTGATTGCTTCTATCAATAGATAACTGATAATGATAATTCTGTAATCTTATTTGCTGACAAATGAAATAAGATAATATTAAGCAGCAAACAAATCGGATTCTTGTAAATGTACGATCATAGTACAATGAATTATGTTCAAATGATTGAGCATCTACAGATGTGATTTAGTGATTCGTGAATTGAAAATTATGAAGTTTCAGATTTAAATTAATTTTAACAGACAAATATACTCGAGGTGTGTTTGGTATGGAGGAAAATATTTTCTAGATTTTTCTTTTTAATGTTTGGTTGGTCAAAATATTTTGAAAAATATTTTCTTTATAAAATAAGTTCTTTAAAAAAGAGAAACAATAGTTTTCCTTAATCAAAGTAGGTGAAACAATTTACATAAATGTAATTGCAAGTTCATTATCTCTTTCCCACACGCCCACCCACCCACGCAACACCCCCACCCCCTATCCTTGATCATCCCAACCCCTGCCACCCCTGAACCCCTAATTCCAATGGTGAATTAAAGATCTTCACTAAGAGAGTTTGGAAAATAAAATGTAGCGCCTAGGATTTAAACTTGGAATCTCAAGTGAATTTTGAACCTCCAAAATCACTGACTCAATCTCTAGTCTTGTGTTTAAATGATTCAAAAAGTATATATACGGAGTCATTTGGTGTGGAGGATAACATCAAATAGTGATGAAATTAAATTATAGCGTCACTTAATTTGTTGTTTGCTTGGAAATTAGTTCGGGATAACTTATCTCAGAATTGATAATTAGTATCGAGACAAGTTATCCCTCCCCTTGGGTGGTATAATAATTCGGGATAAAATGGGCAAAATGACAAAGATATCCCTTTAAACCCTTTTTATACATTACTTTTCACATTTATACATATATATTTACATTATTTCTAATACATGTATAAAATAGCGTTCACACATTCGCTAATCCTTATACAATGTATTTTTTGGCGGAACACCCTTGCCCCCTCCTAGATCTGCCCCTACCATGCACACATTCCTTCGTCATAGTGTTTTACTAGCTAACATATGAACACTGAAATAATATTTTTTTTATCTATCATACATAAATTAAAAAATAAGTAAGAAACCTACTACTTTTTTTCAAGAAAAAATTTCTGTAGAAAATATTTTCCTCCATATATCAAACACCAATATTACCTGATATATGTTGCTAGTGGAAAGAGACAGTTATATTCCTATTATCAAAAATTAAAATGCTCAAATTGTTAAAAGAATAATACTAAAAGATTAATCTACATGCATTGAATCCATTTACAATATTCATGTAATGAATCTTTCATGTCTTGTACGGTGGGACACCAAAAATGCCTTTGGTTTCAACCACATGATATTTGTTGAGCCATATCGACAGGATAAAACATGTTCAATTTTTTAAATTTACTGTCAAAAATTATTCTAATCGAGTTTATTTATTAATCATATATAAATTATTCTGTAGAGACATATTGTGTGTTTATATGTAACATTTTCTTTTTTAAAAATGTGAACTATAATTAAATGTTTAGATTATCAAAATTAATACTAACATATGGTAAAGGGAAAAGATGGAAATAAGTTGTTATTTTTTTTATATATTAATTTGTTAAAGTAACAAGTAAAAGTGAAAATCTAATTTTGAAATAGTGCATAAATAAGCATGAATGGAGAAAGTAATTATAATCGCTCCGTAACTTGTAAAAGTGAAAATTTAATTTTGATATATTATGATTAGTATACCAAAAATATATATTTGATGAGTATTATTTTGATGGGCAATTATACAATGTAAAAATATTTTCTTCTATTCCTGACTCTCTTAGATTTTGGTAAACAAATTGATAGATAAGAAATATTACAACTCACCAAATTTGATAGATTTTAGCATAATGATCATAGAACTGAGTTGAGAATTATGAGGTTTTAGGTTTGAATTCTAGTAAAGGTAAAATTATTATTTTCTTCGTCTCTATTTATATAATGTAATTTAACTGACACATAGTTTAAGAAATATAAAAAAAATTGCAATGTTTTCAAAACTACCCTTAAACTAGATAAAAAAAATTGTCGAATAAACAAAACCCAACAGAGATAAAATGTTGATAGTATCATTAAATAATTAATTACCAAATATATATATATATATATTTTTTTTTAAGACCGACTAAAAAAAAAGTGTAAAGTTAATTGAGTTGCCAATAATTTAAAGTAATGAAATGAGAATAAATCCTAAACAAAGAAAAAGGGGAAAAAAATGTCAGAAGTGGGATTTGAACCCACGCCCTCTTACGAAGACCAGAACTTGAGTCTGGCGCCTTAGACCACTCGGCCATCCTGACTTTTGTGAAATAAACTTTAGGATAATTGTATTTAGCAGTTTATTTGTGGCATTACCCAACTGCCCTTTTTGATGTCACTATTTAATTCATCATCCAACTGAGAAATCTTATTAGGTAATTTGGTTGATTATCTAAATTTTTATATTTATTCATACCTTATAATTTTGTTCCCATTTTTTCTTCCTCTACCCTTAGTTTTTTATAATTTTATTTTTATAAAAAAAATTCGTAAAAGTTATGATACTGAGTTAAGAGAGTAGGTTTTAACACACATATATTTTGTATCTATTGTTGGAGGGAGGAAGTATCTATATGGCAAATGAAGGAGACAAGATAGTGAGGAAGTCTCTTAATATAATAATAATAATAATAATAATAATAATAATAATAATAATAATAATAATAATTAATGTAATCAACATGTGATAGTAATGTTATTTCTTGGAATTTGGTAAGTTGCTACATATTTGGCCTACAAGGCCCTTAATAAATTCCACTTCTAATTTAATCTTTAACTGGCATGGAATTGAATGATGTGCCTCACCTTAAATATATTGTTAAAGATGCAACATTTAAATTCCAATAAAGAAAATAAAAATGGGAGGTAATTTTTTTGTTTGTTTAAACCTTTGTGCGCCGAGTTCAAAAAATTGTGTGTTATAGTAGAAAGTTATAGATATCCAATAAAATAGTTAAGATATACATAAATTAGAACAAACACTATCCTAATCGAAAAAAGAAAAAAAATGCTGTCAAGTACGTTACTTCATTGAAATATATATAGATGGACGTTGTCGAGTCACTATTTCTATTATTTAAGTTTTATACATCCTTTTTACACTATCATATTATTCGGAAAATATATATATATATATATATATATATATATATATATATGGAATAGCTGTATTAAGCATAAATTTAATCAGCTCCTGCAAGGATTCATAGCAGGACAAGCTACTCGTGCACAACTCTATTATATTTCTAAACCACTCTACTATAATTCAACACTTCAAACATGTGATTCTTTGTTTGTTTAGATCTCAAATCTTTCTAGTACATATTTTTTTGGTCTTCTCCAAATGTATTTTGGTATATGTATTAGGGTCTGATTAAATTTGAATTTGTACTTTGTAGAGTTTATTTCGGGGGTGGGGTGGGAAGTGCTCCCAACATGATTTTTTCCACTTCATGGTGCTCAAATTCGAGACCTATAATTAAGGGTGGAGGGACCTTGAACCATATTCCCACCAAAGCTTAGGTTTGTATCTTTCAAGCTAGTACATAGCCAATTTTTCTTCTTTTGTGTAATGACCTTGGTCATTTTTGAATATTTTCATGAAATTACCTTTTTTCCCTTCCTATATCGATCCTAAGTCCTTTATGTTTGAATTTTGAAAGTTGGTTTCCAAGCTTTGAATAAAAAGTTGAGAATTTTGTAAGTTTTGGGTTTGTAAAGGCTAAAGTTACTTAAAAGTGGTTTTCAGTCTTTTGAAGTTTCAAGTGTCTAAATGGAATTCCGTCAATTTCATCAGTCTCAAAATGTGGAATCTGATCTAGTATAGTACTTGTTGGTTTTAGATCCGAAGTCCTTTTCAGAAATTGAGATCCTAAGTTGGATATTATTGAGATTTTAGCCTTTGGGTTAACTTTGGTCAACACTCGGGGTTAGGATGCTTGGATCAAAATTCTGAGAGTTTTTTTGGATCTAGGTGATGATTTTCGGTCTTGGTGAGGTCTTGATTGATTTTGTGAGGTTCCGAGCTTGAGTTACATTTTTGGGCAGTATGTTAGTTCTTGTGGTTTTCACGGATGTCAGGTTAATGAGATCTCAGATTAGTATTTTGACGGTTTCATTGAGTTCAAAACGTCGAATATATTCAATTTAATTATATGGTTTGTGTTTAAGGGGTTCTAAACGAATTATGATGGTCCTTTTAATGATTTTTGTGTTAGCTGGTTTTCTGTTACTTGGTGTGCCTGCTTTTGCAAACCTCGTGATCGCGAGGAATAGGTCACTTTCGCAAAGGTCCAGGTGTGTTGCCCTTGCGATCACGACTTGTTTGCGATCGTGACCTTCGCTTCTACGAAGGCCGGTTCGCGAAAGTGAAGTCCAAGATTTTTGCGGGGTTCGCTTAAGCGGACCTTAGTTTGCTTAAGCGACATTAGAGAGGATTTTTGAACCTGAAATTATGGGGTTTAAGCCCTATTTTTTATTTTTGAGCATGGAAAATTCTTAGAGGCGATTTTTGAAGAGATTTCTTATGCTAAATCTTTTGGGTAAGCTTTTGTGATTCTAAAACATCATTTTCCTTTGATTATTTATGGATTGTAACATCAAAATTTGAGATTTTGATTGACATATGGTTTGGTTTTTCAAGAACTTAAGTTCTAAACTAAAATGGAGATTGTGACCTGATTTTGATCCCTTTTTTAAAATGGTTTTCACCAATGAGTTCCTAAAGCTTTGAATATCATTTTCAAGTATTGATTTTCAGATGCAAACCTTCATTTTGAAAACGAATTTGAGTTGATTGACCCATTGTTCAAAGTAATTGATATGGGTATTATTGTTTCTGGAATTTTTTTGTGAATACTTGATTTATATAGACTGTGTGGCTTTGGACGTGGTTCGAAAGAGGAAAACGCAAGCCTTGGATTGATTAATTGATTGCATTGAGGCAAGTGATCTCTTAAGCTTTGTAATTGTTGCGGCCAAATCGCACACACAAGTGCACGTGATCGTACAAGTAATGAAGTGGATCTTTTTGCGAGCCGGGTATCGTACCCACAGGGACTTACACTTAGAAACTATCAATTTACCTAGTTTTTAGTTAACCACAAATGTATTTCTAGATTTAAAGAGTTGTTTATTTCTATTTTTATATTTTAAAACAAAATGTAACTAGCACAATTCAATTTCACGGGTTTCAAACAATGATTTAGGAAAGGTCCAGGGCTGCAGTTGCTATCAGGATTCATGTATTCAATATCATTTATATGGATAATTATAAACTATCGAATCAATGAATCACAAGGTTAGATGTATGATCATGGTCTTCCAACCTCTAATTGCCTACGATAGATAACACCCTAACTACATCGTTGAGCAGGGATAAAATGATTACCTACCGAGCATTAAGTTATCTTTCTGTATGGTAACCCAAGCAAGGTCTCTAGGTATATCTCTATCCTAGAAACAAATCAACCCTAGCTATTTAGAGTTCAACAAACTCCTTATGCCCCCATGTTCTATCCTCTTATTCCACTCCCGAGTTCAATTCGGACAATGAATTTATTTCTATGGTGATCAATCATGAAATACGGAAAATAAGAACATAAGAAAGATTCATGTGATAGTCAATAATCAACCCAAAAAAAACAACTCACTCAATTACAATCATCATGTAACCATAGCCCTAGAACTAGACTAGGGTATTTAGCTACTCATAGTCCAATAATCAATCATACAATGGTTATGAATCATTAAACGATTGAAAGGAAAAGAGTTTAAGAATTAACCTTAAAAACTACAGAAAACGTACTCCAAAATTGTCGTTCTTCAAAACCTAGAAAAAAAAGAATCATAAATAAAATAAAACAATGACTTATTTCTACTAAAAGTTGAAACGACCAAAACTGGACACAAGGAGCGCGACGCAGAGGTATCTTCAATTTTCTTTCTGCGAATCTTTTCTCTTCTTCGCAACGCAGTCTCTCCACGGAGCACTCTGCCTCAAATTTGACTTTCGCGACCAAAATTACAATCCCTCTCCGCGTGGAATGCTTTGTCTAGAAATTTATTTCGCAAGCCAAAATGTAATTCCTCTCCGCGACGCGAAGCGGATACAGCGATGCCTTAGTGGCATTTCCTCCAGCTTCTTCATTGCTCTCTTTTGCCTTGGATCTTCTGTGTTCTTCCATTGTCCATTTTTTGTGCTCGTTTCTCCAATTAGCTCACCTACATAACTAATCATGTCGGTTAGCTCATAAACAACTAAAAGACTATATACGACTACAAACGAATACATTTTGAATTCAAACTAGGTGTAAATACGGGCATAATTAGCATTCTAGGCATATAAATATGCCTAAGATCAGTAATCTAGTAGAATTGTCTAGTGTGTTGGGAGTAATGGGAGATGAGGTGAAGGGTTTATTGTTTCCACTTGATTAATCTTAACGAATAAAAAGGGGTAAATAAAAAGGCAACGTGTTGATAATGATGATTTGTGAATTGCCTTGTTGTGGCCCTTATGTGATTGATTGATGAAATGTCTTGATGGCTTGAAAGTGGATTTAAATTGCTCGAATCTTTGTTTCTTCCTTGTGGTATGAATTTTCTTATGTGCATTGCTTGTTGAACATTGTGATGAGACATGTGTTGTAAAGGCGAAGGAACATGGTCCGACTAGTGAAATGATATAAAGCCGAAAGGGAAATGATTTCGGCTAGTAAAATGATGTAAAGCCGAAGGGAAATGGTTCCGGCTAATGATAAGTGATAAAGCCAAAGGAAAATGGTTCCCGTTAGTGATGTGATATAAAGTTGAAGGAAAATGGTTCCGGCTTGTGATGTAATATAACGACGAAGGGAAATGGTTCTGGCTAGTGAAATGATATAAAATCGAAGAGAAATGGTTCCGCCTAGTGATGTGATAAGAAATTGATGGGAAATGGTTTTGTCTAGTGACAATTGCAGAAGGGAAATGATACTTGTGATTGATCTAGTTGTTGATTATGATTAATCTACTTGTTGATTGTGATTGATCTATTTGTCATTTGAGATTGACTTAGTTGATTCATGTTGGTTGTTGAACTGTGAATATTGAGTCTTGTGAGTCGCGTATTATAGAACTGTTAGGTTGGGCTGATTTCTATGCAGGTTTTAGTTTGAAAAGGTTCAGTCAAGATGAAAAATGTATTCGATTTCTAGCTAGGTTGCTTTGTTTATTAGGTTGCTTGATGGGTACCGTGTTATTGATACTCACTCCTTGCTTCTACACTTGAATAGCTTCCGAGACCAGTACCGTGTGATCGTCTTTCTTCTCCTACTTTTCGAGGCTTGTCAAAGGACTATTGAGAGGTAGCTGTTTGTCATCCCGATGGACCCTCTTTTCCTTTATGTTATGCTTTGTTCAATTTGAGAAACTAAAACATTTAGACTGTGTAAATATTTCATTTGTGCACTTTTTGTATTAGAGGCTTGTAGACGTGATAATCAGGTTTTGGGGTGTTAATAGAATGAATAAGTTTTCTGCATTTATCTTCTTTATCTGTCCGCCTTTCTTTTGTTTCATTGAATTGAGATTGACTTGTCTTTGTGGAATAGACAAGTGTCATTGCGTTCATTTTTTGGATCGTGACATTTTGTAAATGATGTTTTTGCGATTCCAAGTTGTTGATATGTTACTCCCTCTGTCCCAATTTATGTGGTGCTTTTTGTTTTTCGAGAGTCAAACAGTTTAAATTTGATCAAGAATTAGTGGATGGATTCTTCAAATTTTTTTAAATGAAATTTATATATTTGTAAACTACGTAAAAAGTACTATAAGTCACAATAATTGATAATTCAAAATGTTTAAACGATTTATGAAAAAATTACGGTCAAAGATAAACTTGTTTGAATCTTGAAATTCGAAAAGTCCCACATAAAATGGGACGAAGGGAGTATTAAGTAAAGGAAATTATGCTCTTTCTAACAATTTAAACATTTAGATGAGATGATCACACGTTCAACAATATTTTATTACAACAGACCAGTCAAAAGGTCTTGGATTTGACACTCACTATCCCATGATCTATATTGATAAAGGGTGAATTATAAACTTGAAGCTCAACATTAACTTTTAAGGATAAATAGATTATTTCTGATAGATCCTCAGAATCTTTAGAGTCGCCTGCAAATGGTGATTCCATCACCTAAAGGGACTTGAGAAATTTGAACTCTATCATCATTAGCTAGAAACTTGTTAAGTTCAATAATGTGAAGCCTATTCCTCTTTTGTGATTCCTTAACAAACTCTTCTGGCATAGCAACTGTCCCAAACCAAAGAGTGTTATCATACACAATTATACCACCAACTTTCACCAATTGCAACAATCTTTCATGGTACTTTTGATAATTAACTTTGTCAGCATCAACAAAAGCAAAATCAAAACTTTCTCTATTTGCATCCTACAACAAATTTAAGCAAATAACATAATGTATAAGTAAAGGTTTAAAGTAGATATATAATATAATATATTATTCATTAAAAATGTGTCACTCATCTGTCTCAATTTATGTGACATATTTCGTTTTTCGAGAGTCAAACAGTTTAAGTTTTATACTTACATCTTCCAAGAGTTCATCCAGGGCTGATAAGGCTGATGACTGTATGAAGTTGATTTTGTGCTCAACTCCAGCTTTTTGAATAATTGGCAATCCTATCTCATATGTATCCCTGTTCATGTCTATAGCTGTAATCTGCATCCATATTTATATATCAAAATAATACTTCGTTTCAATTTGTTTGTCTTGTTTTGACTTAACATGAAATTTTAAAAAAATTAATGTATATATATTTTTTCTAATGGAAAAGAGTAAGTATTGGATGTTGGCATGTCCGAGCTAAGATCGGTTGAGGTAGGGAAGGTTGCCTAGCTTATTACTTGGTGAAGGCCTCCTTTTTTGAGTTTAGTGGTCATGGATCAATTCTAGGTGGTTCACTTGTATACTCCTATTCTTCGAGTTCATGTTCTGAACTAGCAAATCTATTTTTCAGATGAGTTCCTTACTTTTTGGACAGGACAGGTGGAACCAGGAGGTAACACGTCTGTTAGAGTAATCGGGCAAATACGTGTATACTAGCTTATTAGCTATAGCTGTTACTGTGCTGGGGCTATTTAGGTATTTAGCCTTAAGAAGATAAAGAACACTTTTTAATTAATCTTGTAATTTTAAATTAAGTTAATTTTTTTAAAAAATTGTATCAAAATACTTTATAATTTTATAGTATTAAATATATCATGTACATTTGACATTAAAAAAATTATCAAAAGAAAGAAAATAACATTCTTTTTAAAATAAACTAAAATAAATAAGATAAATAAATTAAAATCGAGAAAATACTATTTAAAAGTGAGATGGACTAGCCTTTCCATCTTGAGGAATTGTAAGTGCTGTAAGGAGCAAAGAATATCCAGTGAAGACTCCAATTTCAATAGTCTTTTTAGCATTTATCAGTTTCTGCAGTAGAGCTATTAGTTGTCCAACATCTGGTGAAGTTGACATCAAACTCCTGATATAAGTATCGACAGACAGAGTCAGAAATTTTATTAAGAAATGTTAAAATATATAAAAAAAAATAAAAAATAAAAAATAAAATATATATAATATATAGGAAGAGTCAATATACAATAATCGGGAAAAGGGTTAAAGTATTCCTTTTTTAATAATGTAGATTTGAATAAAAATATTCTCAATTAATAGTTTGATTTAAAATTATCCTTAGTTATTGCTAATTATTTGATCCTAAAATACCTCTATTATTAATAATTTGTCTAAAAAATATTCTTATGATTTAACTGTAAAGACATTTTAAAGCTAAATAACTATTACCAACAAAGACATTCTACACCTAATAAAAATATTACTTATGAATTATGATTTTTTTGTTTCTTCCTTTTAAAATTCCTTTAACTAATAAATAAGTGGAAAGTAAAAAAGAATCCTTCTTATCGAGTTAAAAAAGTGCATGAAAGCATTTCAGTTTTTGATTGATAAAATGACTTTAAGAAGAAAGAAAAATACTTTCTATATTTTTAATAATTAAAGAGATTTTTTAAAAAAAAATAATGGAAAAGGGATTTTTAAAAAATAATATTTTTATTAGAAAAAAAATGTGTTCATAAAAAAAAAGAATATTTAGCATGAAAAAGACATTTTGACCCAATTAAGTAACAATATGGATATTTTCGAACTAGACAATTACGGTAGTGTATTTTCATTAAATTTTGCATAGTTTAAGAATATTTTGATCATTTTCTCTGTGATATTTCTATATGAAATAAAAATATCAATCTAACTTAAGTAATTTTTCAGTGAAAAAGTATCTGATTTTGCACTCTAGAAGTTGATGGCTAAAATGTCATTTTGCATAATTCATAAACATGTTCTTTAACTTAATTTCACGTGACATTTATGTTCTCAACATTGGATGTGTGCACAAGTAGACACTTAAATTTATATAAAATTGAATTGAACAAGTGTACATACGTCCTACTTAACATCTTATGTATATTATGTCACGTAAGACACGTGCGTCTATTTATTTAACTTTATAAAAGCTCAAATACCTATTTATATACACCCAACATTGAAGGACATAAATATCAGATAAAGCTAAATTTAAGATCATATTTATATTTATATTTATATATTATGGTATGACATTTTATAACAAGTAAAAATGTGAAAGCAAGATGAAAATTACTTTGGATGATTTTCAGTTATAACTCTGATCTCTTGAAGAAGCTCTGCCTCTCGAGGGTACACACTTGTCTCCAGTATATACTTGCATCATCACACAATAATATTAAAATAAATAAGGACAAGCACATCAAAATACCATACTAAAAAACTTTGATAAAAAAATCTACTAGTATATATATATATTTATATTATTGTTTCAATTTGTTTGTCCAAAAAGTGTCAATAACTTAATTGATTAATTATTTAAACTTTAATCTTGTTTGGTTTCGATTTGTAATTATCTGGATTTTTTTTAAAAAAATTATTTAAAAATAAAAGGACGGGGGATTGTCTTGGGGAGGAGATGGTAGAGTGGGGTGAGAAAAAAAATTTATTTATTTACTTTAAAAATAATTTGGAGATAGTAATAGTAATACTTTAATCTTTAGTTTTTAACAATATTAATGGTTTATTGATTTTTGTCAAGATGGAATATTTTATCTATATAGAATGTCATGTGGCAAGATTTTTACAAACAAAAGAGAGAGTGTATTACATCATCACTGAAGTATATTTCTCAAACTAATAAGTAATAATTTAAATATAAAACTAAAAAAATAGTTTAAGTGTGTTTTTACACTTATCTCTTTCTTTTAATCATTCATGTTTTATATCTTGTTGATTTCTTATATTTTTCATGAGTAGATTTTTGTGATAGAGTATGTGAATATTTAATAATTTTTTAAATCCGATATCCTAATATATTTATATTATAAATTTCAAAAGAAAATCATAATACATTCTGAACATCTTTAATTTAAGATAATAATTTCAATAATTAAATATTTACCTCAAACAATTCTTGACTCTGCAACAGTCCCTTTGAGCCTTCCAAGGATTTGGAGAGCGCCATTTCTTCTGTCTAAAATGAGAAATAATTTTTGTTACTACTTTTGTGGAGACAAAGAAGAAGGGATATTTATTGGGGAATTTTTGCAAATAGTTATTATTATAAATTTAATTATGCTCCATAACTATAGTTTGCATATTTACGAGTTGTAGCTATAGTTTAAGGTGATTTGTTTGTATAATTTGCGGGTATGTTTTTATAATTGAGTTATTTTTGTATAAACTCAAAATAACGAATTTATACAAATATAAACATCTGAACTTTAAACAGTTATACAAATTATACTATACAAAATTACATTATAGAAAAATTATACAAACGTTTGAATTATACAAACTCAAAACTTCAGCCCACGTAATTATTACTGAATGTTGATCGCGAGTGGTAATTAACTAAAACTATAGGTATAATAACTAATTAACTAGTATATATTTGCTTAACCATGTAATTTCCTCATATTTATATTAGCATTAGTCCCAAGAAAGTCTTTAAAAAAATATATAAAATAAAATCTTTCATTATCTTTAGAGTTGATAATGTCAATTTTAATCTATATTCATTAAGATCAAAATTTAATATTTATATATAATAAATTTAATATAAATATACTATTTAATCAAAATATACGAAATTCCATCGACCGTGCAATTATTTTAAGACCTTTATTGAGTATGAGGGACCAAGCACTAAAGTCTACACATAGAGAAACAATCTTCCTGAAATTTCATTGAGTATGAGGGACCATGCACCAAATTTCGATATTTGTATGT
The DNA here is from genome assembly GCF_019186545.1 of Solanum stenotomum. Taxonomy (NCBI): domain Eukaryota; kingdom Viridiplantae; phylum Streptophyta; class Magnoliopsida; order Solanales; family Solanaceae; genus Solanum; species Solanum stenotomum. Next base: position 62,686,965 of record NC_064284.1, on the reverse strand, counting down.
GAGTTCGATTAATTTGAACTTATGCTGCATAGAACATTATTTGAACAAAAAACCTTTTTTATCAATGATCTTTTTAATATTTAGGATTAGAATGCAAAATTTCTAACTAAAAAAATAGTTTTATTCACTACATCATAACTGTCGGTGATATTTAAGCATTTTTGTTTCGTTTGATTGTAACTTCATTTTTATGAGGACAACAGACCAACACATCACTATATGTGGTTACCAAGTGTTTGTTAATATGGACCCTCTTTCGTACAAATTAAATTGTAGTTAAATCAACAACTTACATAATCTTTTTAAATATTTAAAATAAAATAAAAAAATTGAAATTAATTTTATTACTTTTGTGATGGTATGAGTATATGTAAGTCATTTTTATAACGGTAAGGGATATATGTGAGCCAATTTTGTAACAATAGAAGTATATGTGAGCCACTTTTGTAACGATGGATATATCAACTCTAAGTGAAAAAGCTAAGAGATATATTAGACTCTTTTCCTTTCAAATATGAATAAAAAGTACTATAGATTACAATAATTAACAACTTACAATAGTTATAGGGAAAATGGCCTGATATGCCCCTCAACTTTGCCATCTGGAACTGATATGCCCCTCATTATGAAAGTGGTTCATTTATACCCTTATCATTATACAAATGACTCACATATACCCCTACCGTTACAAAATGAGCTCACATATACCCTTAATTTAACGGAAGTGAAAAAATTAATTTTAAATTTATAATTTTGACTTTTAATTTTTAAAAAATTCTTGTAAGGGTATATATGATCCTTCTAGCAAAGTTCAAGGTATATTTTAATCTTTTTTATACATAAATTATTTTTTGACTTTTTTGACTATCATTATTTGAGTTTCTCATTCTTATTTTTTTTTCTTTGATTCCTTGGTGTAAAGAAAAAAATTTAAAACTAATTTATTTTGTGGCTATATTATAATTTAAAATTATTTTTTTGACTATATTGTAATTTAGTTTTTGTATTTGAAAATAATTGGGTCATCTATCATAAATTTTACAAGAAAATTAGTGAAACATAAATAAATTTGACCATCAAAATAATAAATATAAATTAGTTGTTGAAATAAAAAAAAAGTCCAAAAAAAAATTATGAGTGAGGAGGATTAAATATACCCATATGNTGTTTGACCTTTTTTTTAAAAAAAAAATATTCTATTTATACCTTTATTTTTTTTTTTTTTAAAAAAAAATTTATTTATTTATTTATTTATTTTAAATAATTAAATTAAAATTAATTTGTTCACTTCCGTTAGAGGAAAAGGGTATATGTGAGTCATTTGTATAACATTAGGGATATATATGTGTCACTTTCATAACGAGGGTATATCAACTCTAAATGACAAAGTTGAGGGGTATATTAGACCATTTTTCCATTGTTATAAAATATATAAAAATTCTAGTTGTCTCTCGAAATTCTTTCAGTTTCATATAAATTAGGATATAGGGAGTAACATATATTATATAATAATTATGTAAAAAATATTGTAAATCATAATAATTAACAATTTGAAATATTTAAAAATCATAAAAATAATAACATATATTGGACACGTATTAGCACAAACTCCTACATCGAATATACATATTAGTGTTATCAATCTGTGTATAAAAAATCAGAATTACTGATTTCAATAAACTTTGCAGAAACACGAAGTAACCAAAGTTTAATAAACCAGTAAGAATAGATGAACAGAAATTAATTGACAAAACTAAAATCTGTAAAAAAAAAAAAAAACGTACCACAATCTGGAAAAACAAAATCAGAAAAAGATCAAGCCCACTGAATGCACAGTGTCCCCTTAAGGAAATTATTCCCCTCTAGTATACGAGGTTTGATTTGGAATATGTCCTCCCAGGATAGAATGATCTCAATCACCAGTGTATTGATACCCAAAACTCTGGTGTCAGCGAACCACTCAACAGCAGTAAAATACACGAAGAAATTTTGTGCAGAAGAAGAAGAAGAAATCAGAAAAATTCGTAAGGAATAAATCTGAAGAATCAATGTATTTATAGGCAAGAGGAACTGGTTCCGAAAGGTTGCAATCCTTTCAGAATCCACACAACCATTCATGAAAGTTTGCAACCTTTCAAATGGTCATGGCTGTTTCTGAAAGTTGCAACCTTTCAGAACAGTCACTGCGGGAAATTTAAATAAAACGGCCAACGTTTTAATTAGTTAATTAACCGATTCAATTAATTAGTTAAATAACCCGACCCGACTCGGATCCACGCGCGACCCGTTTTATATTTATTAACCACTCTACTATAATTCAACACTAAAAATAATGTGGATCTCTGTTTGTTTGGATCTAAAATTTTTCAGGGCGATGCATTTATATCTATCTAGTAAAATACTATGAGGTGGGATGAATTGAAGAGCGGAGGTTAAGAAGAGGGATCCGGAGTTAAAAGGTTGAATGAGTGAAAAGATAAAATAATAAATATCAGCCATCCGGATACATAATTGGCTGTCCGGATACATTAATTGTGATACCTTATATATGTGGCTGTTGCGCATAAAAAGGAAAACAAAACATAAAATAAAATTAAAATCCCATAATTTACGCTATTTAGATCCTTTTTCCTGTGTCAATCAGAGAAACATAAATCCTAAAATAACAAATCAATTCAAAATTCAAAATTCAAATTTTTCTTTGTCCTTGTTTCAGCGAAGAAACTTTCGAGTAGAACTCAAAACTTTTGTTGAAAATTTGATAAGATACATAATGAATATTTTGATTTTTGACTGACACTCTCGAAGGAAGAAAAAAATTGAAGATCATAGCTTTTGGGTTCTTCAAATTCTACACAAATCTCACTATGATTGACGATCAGGACTTGGGTTTCTTTGCAAACTTTCTTGGTATCTTTATTTTTATGCGGACCTACCTTGTTGCATGTGGGTTCATATGAACCCACTTTGTCGAAAAAATACACTGTATATATATATTCAATCTGTTTTTTAATTGAAACAAAACACTATATATAATTAATTTGACCCCACGTAAACCAATATTAACATGTATCCTAACGGCAAAGTAGTTACAATTTGACTAATGTATCGCGGGTACGATTCCCACCCACAACATTTAATACTGCTTCATTTTTTTGTTATATGTTGAACCCACTTGGTAAAATTTTTGGGTCCGCCACTGATTGTGTGATGTCAGATCCCAAATATGAAGGCAATTGAAAGTTGTTATTTTATAATTAGCTTGGGCAAAAATAGTTATGTTTATTTGCCATAGCTTCAATTTTCAAATTGAAAGATCTGATAACAAAAGGTATGCAACACATATTCTTGTGCTTTAATCATTGTTTTTCATTCATGAATCTGTATTTGACCGATAAGTCGTGATACATTACTAATTAGAACTTGATACATTAAAACTTTGACGTATATGTTGTGGGTTTGCAGATCTGTGAGTTACTGTACTGTTAATATAAAGTATAAGATATATATGAATTTCTTTTTTGATTATTGAATTTGTATGTGCATATATAATCATGATATATTACTGATTTTCAACTTGATTCAATTCTAGTTTGATGTATATGTAATGGATTTTTATAGATGTGAGTTAGTGTGTTGTTACAATAATATATCAGATATATGTGAATTTCTTTTTTAATGTATCAGTATATGAGCTTTTTAATCGATATATGAAGGTATGTATCAATTTATAAATTATCGTGTATCTGGAGTTTGTTATCATTAGAATGTTGTGTATCTTAAATTGAGTTAATTGATATGTGATGTATCTCTAACTTTCAAATGTGCGCAAGTAGTTCCATCTTCTAAATTTATTTATTAAATGTATAAAGGTGGACGAAGATACATTGTTTGCCTTGAGAGAAAAATATGTAACTGTAGATTTCAGCATGACGAGATTCCTTGTCCGCATGCAATTGCTGTTGTAAAGAGCAAAAACATCACAGATACATCTCTCTCTGATTACTACAAACCAGCTGCATTAGCAAATACGTATGAAGTTCCAATGATTTCAATGTTGGATAAGGACGATTGGTCAGTATCGAAATTTGTTTTGGAAGAAATTGTCTTGCCACCTAGGTACAAAAAGATGACTGGACGACCAAGGAAAATAAGGGAAAAGATCTCGATGGAAAGATAAGCACAATCACAAAGCATTTGTGTACGTTGTGGACAAGAATGTCACAAACGAAGAACTTGTACTTTCTTTCCGAAAGAAAATTGAAAAACTCTTTTTTGGAACTATTGTTATGTTTCAGATACATTATTTTGAGATTATAAATTTTCAATTTTTTGCTTTTTTCACTTTTACTTTGATAAAACATTACAATTTACTATTTGCTAGTGAAATTCTGATACAATAAATTGAAATGTTAAGAATTTCAATCTAGTGTTCATTTTTGTAACACATTTTTATAAACCTTTTTAAAATAATGTATCATTAGCTATTTGATAATAATGTACAAGAGATTGTGTTTGTGGAGATGGTACCACTCAATATGGTTCTGATATATTTTTATATAATGTATCATGATCTAGTTGAAAATGATGTATTTGATACAATAAGGTTGTGAAAAAGTAGTATGTAAAATAAAATAAAGTGTATCTATAAATGTATCACAATAAGTAAGAATTAATTTATCAATTAGATACATGAATGAATCAAAAACTAACTAAAATTTATCTATGTATCAATCTTTACTAAAACTTTGTCTGACTGTTTGATTTAAGATATATACATTATTGTTTGGTAACAAAGGTTAATTTAATGTATCATAAAGTTGAAACGAAGGCATTATCAATTAGATACATTAAAAATCTAAACTTTGGATATAGAAGGGTATTTACCAACATGTTCTACTCCCCCCCCCCCTCCCCCCTCATTTTTTATCAGATAAAGTTGAACAACAAAATATCAAAAAAACTAGTTATGATAAACTGTGAATATGATAAACACACATTTAGTTATAAAGCAGTACTGCATATACATAACAACATCGATACATAGTCAATTAGACAATTTGACGTAGTTATGTATCATATACATAATATTTGAACACGATACATTGAATGTTTAGCAACATGTTCTACCCCCNCCCCCCCCCCCCCCCCCCCCTTTCAATGAATGTTTATCTCCAAAAAGCGACAATTGTTTCTAAAGCTTCTTCCAGCTCCAAAAGTTGTTCAACTTCCTCTCACTTCTCCAACCAAAATCTTGCGTGTAATTACATTAGGAAGAGGGATATTTGAGATGCCGCAATCATTCTCGACAAACTCAAATTATCTACAAAACTAACTAAATCCTGTTGAATTACAACATTAAAAAAGTATTGAATCATTAATGTATCATAAAATTATTAAACTAATAAAATCAAGTTTTAACGATCACAAAAATTGATAAAAAGATGGACAATCTAACCTTAGGTAAAGAACGCTGAGAAATTGTTGGTGCGACTTTTCGACACCTCTTTTTAGGGATTTTATCGACTGCGCTTTTGAAGAAGATAGACTATCCTTCTTCACCTTCTTAATGTTTACTTTCGCTACTACGAAATGATTATGCAATTCTTAGATCTGTTTTCTGCCCAATCAATTTCTTCGTAATCATAAACACGATTGGTTAGATGACATTATCTGGATAATCCCAATGTTGAATGAAGGTGCATCATTCATAATGTATCAAAATTTTGATGAAAAAAATAAAAAATAAGTATGAACTGTGAGTGAAAGAATTTGAAACAATACCTTGATGGATGATCGACTAGAAAGAGAAAGATCTTAAAATTCAAAATTGTAATGAGAGAATAAACTGATAAGATTGTGGGAGTAAAAAAGAGAGTAATTTAAGGAGTAAAAAGGGGAGAGATAAACGTGGGTTAGGAAAAAATAAGTTATGTATCAGGAAGTTGGGATTAATGGATTAAAAAGAGGGATTTTAGTAATATTTAAAAAGGATAGGAATTAATAAAAATATGTTAAATAATGTTGTGTATATAGGTAATTAAGCCTAATAAGTAACTAGTTTTCCCATTTCCATTAGGCAAATCATTTTCGTCATTTTTGTGAAATTTATTTTCCTTGAAACAATATTTCCTAAAAAAGTTGGTCAATCAAACATAAAAGAAATTTAAAATATTTTTTAGAAAATAAATTCCTTCATAACAAACACACCCTGATAAGTGAATTGACAAATGCCCCCTATTTTCAAATGAAGTAACGTACATGACATTCTTTTTAATGTATCATCATAGTGTTGGAGTCCATTCACACATATCGTGACTAATATTTCATTGTACGTCTGCATTTACCTCCACTGACATATGTATCGGATAAATCTGTCCACAAAATTTTTAGATGAATAGGAAAAAATCACCTCCACTATTTTTGTCTAAGCTAGAATTTAAATGTAGTTTACATAAAAAATTTAAAAGATAATGTATCTGTCAGTTTAAAATTTATTCTTATTATTAAATATTTTCATTTTTCATAATAATATAATATAATTATTATTTTATTTATTGCATATCACTTGTAAACTTATATACTTCATATTGTTTTTTATATAATATTTCGATGAAGAATGCTCGACTTGCACCGATTTTAGTAGGTCTAGGCTAGGCGACATCGTACGAGGCCTAGCCGCATTGGCCAGGCTAATCAACCGAGGCCAGGCTACATCGACCAAGGCCTGGGCGCATCGGCCTGGCGACATCAATTGAGACTAGGCTACATCGGTCAGGCGACAACGACTGAGGCTAGGTTACATCGGCCAGGCTACATCGACTAGACCTGGGCGCCTCAGCTAGGCGACATCAACCGAGGTAGGCTACATCGGCCAAGGCCTGGGCGCATCGACCAGGCGACATCAATTGAGGCTAGGCTACATCGGTCGACATGCGACAAGAGAGAATAGAAAACATGAGATTTTATGAAAAATAGTAGCCCTTGAACTTGAAGTTTAGTTTCCAACACTTCAGTCATTTATCATTTGAAGTTGTGTAGTTAAACTTATGCACAATTTTACAACATACTTTGTAAAATGAATATGAGGTGAATAAAATGTACGCAGTCTTATTCTTAACTTTTAAAGATGAACATGCGGTTTCTGATAGACCCTCAAAATCTTTACACTTTGTTTGGATCATTGCTACCCATTGTATTGTATTGTATTGTTACTATACCTATAATGTTTGTTTTGATTGTTACTTAAAATGTGTTGTATTGTATTGTTAAATTCCGTTGTTACGTAACAATGAAAACCCCCATTTTATGGAACAACCAATTTGGTGTGTTTCCATTGTTACTTAATTTCTTTTTCTAATTATATCTTTACATAATATTTCATAATACTATTTTACCCTTTACCTTATATTATTTAATTCTAGTCAAACTTCCTACCCTAGAATAATTAAGGATATTTTAGTAAATTTATAAATTACAATACGATACGATACCGTCAAACCAAACAATAAAAATGTTATTAAACAACAACAAACAATACAGTCTAGCCAAACATTGTATCAACCATACAATAGAGTACAATACAATACATTATGAAACAATGGGTAACAATGATCCAAACAGAGTGTTAGAGTCGTCAGCAAATGGTGATTCCGTCACCTAAAGGGACTTGAGAAATTTGAACTCGATCATCATTAGCTAGAAACTTGTTAAATTCAATGCTGTAAAACCTAGTTGGTTTCAAATCTTCCTTAACAAACTCTTCTGGCATAGCAACTGTCCCTAACCATAGTGTGTTATCATACACTATTATACCACCAACTTTCACCAATTGCAATAATCTTTCATGGTACTTTTGGTAATTAACTTTGTCAGCATCAACAAAAGCAAAATCAAAACTTCCTCTATTTGCATCCTACAACAAATTAAAGCAAATAACATAATTCATAAGTAAAGGTTTAAAGTAGATCACAATATAATATGTTATTCATTAAAAATGTGTTACTCCCTTTTCCCCAATTTATGTGACATATTTCATTTTTCGAGAGTCAAACAGTTTAAGTTTGATCGAGAATTTAATATATTACCTCTATTAGATAGAGTACTTACATCTTTCAAAAGTTCATCAAGGGCTGATAATGCTTGAGACTGTATGAAGTTTATGTTGTGTTCAACTCCAGCTTTTTTGATAACTGGCAATCCCATCTCATATGTATTCTTGTTCATGTCTATAGCTGTAATCTGCATCCACATTATATTAATTCTTTCATAAGTTAGATGTAACTAAATTAATATAAATATATATTTACTCTATTTGTTTCAATTTGTTTGTCTTGATATGAAATTTAAGAAAAGACTAAATTCCTAAATAACCATTTAAACTTGGCACAATTTAAAATTAGACATTTAAACTTAATCAATGATCAAATTGACACTTCAAGATGGCAAGAATATGTCTTATAGATAGTGACAAGGCTCGAGAAGGTGGACAATCCTTCAGTGAAGACCTAATGAGAGGCTGAATTCAAACACACCCAAAATCCACAAGAATCGTACGGAGTTTGAAATATAAAAAGTAAACATACGAAAATTCTAAAGGAGGTTCAACATTATTATATACACATAAAAAATATTTTTAATGCTATATAAATAATATAATTTTTAACCAAAAGAGACTCGGATGAACCACTCGACCCTTGCTAGTTCTATCACTGCTCATAATATAAATACTCAAAGTTGACATGAAATATTGCAATTGTATTTTGGCACTTGAATGGCTCAAATCATGATTTTTTGGTTTTTTTCCCTCTAAAAATTTGCATATTTATAGCTGGTTTGACCAGGGATATTAAAAAAAGAAAAGTAATTTGTTAAGATTTTGAAAGAAAATAAGTATTTTAAAAATAATAGAAACTATTTTTTACAAACTAAAAAAGATTCTTTAAAAGTACTTTTGAGAAAAGTACATTAACAAGAACTTCCAAAAATATTGATCACATACTAGTTATAGGTCGAAATATTATTTTAAAATTTATTAGCTAAACAAATTAAAACGAAGAAAATATTATTTAAAAGTGTGATGAACTAGCCTTGCCATCTTGAGGAATTGTAAGTGCTGTAAGGAGCAAAGAATATCCAGTGAAGACTCCAATTTCAATAGTATTTTTGGCATTTATCAGTTTCTGAAGTAGAGCTATTAGTTGGCCAGCATCTGGTGAAGTTGACATCAAACTCCTGTATTAGTCGCGGTCGAGTCAGAAATTTTAATAAGGTGAAAGTAAAAAAATCTTCTTAATCACATTTTATTATAGTAACATTATCATTAATTTTTATTTGAATAACGATACAAACTGTTTTTTTTAATAAACTAGCAAATATTTTTACTTTTTAAATATTTTTCGAATTGAAGTAGGATAAGCATATATTCTTTGGTTTTAAAGTTAAATTTTTTTTTGGGTGAACAACAACTTTATTTATCAACGTATCTAAATAAAAATCAATGATGTGTTACTATGATCTTATTTATAAGATTTATATTATCAGTTTTAAAATGGTATGAAATTATTTCATTGTTATTAATAAAATGACATTAAGAACAATAAAAATTACTTCTCACTTTTTTATTAGTTAAAGAGATTTTAATAGAAAAAAGAATTTTAAAAAAATAACATTTTTATCCGAAAAATAATGTGTTTATAAAGAAAAAAAAACATGTTTATCATGAAAAAGACATTTTTGACCTAATTAAGTAAAAATAAGGATATTTCGGGATAAAAAATTTAATATGAACATTTTAAACCTTTTTTTATATAATATTTACATATGAAATTAAAATTTCGTCAAATAGGATAATTTTTCAACGAAATATGTCTAAATTAATTTTGCACTCAGGAAATTAAGGGCTAAAATGATATTAACAATTATAAAAGCCAATAAAAAATGAAAATTACTGTGGATGATTTGCAGTTATAATTCTGATCTCTTTGAGAAACTCTGGCTCCCTTGGGTATACACTAGTCTCCAATACATACTTGAATTATCACAACATAAAATATACATATATTAATGGATTAAATTATAACTTAACAAAAGAAAAGAAAAAAAAATACACATAAGAGTATAACTTAACAAAAGAAAAAAAAAATACACATAAGAGTATAACTTAACAAAAGAAAAAAAAAATACACATAAGAGTAACAATTAATTAGTAGATACGAAGTAAGAACACTATTGATCCTCTCTTACAGGGTGGAAAAATTAAAAAGATAAATTACTTTCTCTGTCTTAATTTATTTGTCCGGAAACTTTAATTAACTCAGTTAATTGACTATTTGAATGTTTACCTTATTGATTTAGACTTGTAATTTCCTTCCCTAAACCTAATTGTATCTAATTTTGGCTTCATATATAGTTTAAGAAAATCTTATGATTTTAAACTAAAAATTTATAAATGTATTAAAATATACTTTAATTTTATGATTTTAGTCATGCAAGATGAGAAGTTGAAATTAAATTAAAAAATTTAAATTAGGGGTAGAAAAAATGGAAAAAGAAATTACTACACGAAAAATTGAATCTTCATTAGCAAAATAAAAATTTATTAATTCCGATTTGTAATTTCCTTCCCTAAACCTTTTTTTTTATCTGATTTTAACTTCGCACATATACATAAATATTTTTTAATTTTATGATTTTAGACCTGTCAGATAAGAAATTAAAATTAAAATTAAATTAGGGGTAGAAAAAAATGGAAAAAGGGATCACAACACGAAGAATCAAATCATCATCAACAAAACAAAAATTTAGATAGTCAATCAACCAAAAAATTAGATGATTATCAAAAATAATTGTAAAGAAAAAAAATACAATTTTCTTTTTAAATAAATAATAATAAATCAAACAAATTAAAACGAAAAAATAATAACAAGTAATTAGATACCTCAAACAATTCTCGAGTCTGCAAGAGTCCCTTTGAGCCGTCGGAGTTTGAAAGCGCCATTTCTTCTGTCTAAAATGGAAAAAAATAATTCCTTTTTGTTATTACTACTTTTGTAGAGGCAAATAAAAAGGAATATTTATATTATTAGCATTACTTTTAAGAAAGTCATTTTTTGAAAAACGAAAAGATTCTTTCGATATTTCCAAAGTTATGACCATATATATTCTCTTAGTTTAAAAATGAATTATCTAATTTAATTTAGGAAAAAAAAAATGATCAGAAAATTTAGCCAGAATTTGATTAAAATGCGTTTTTGAACGTCTTTGCTCTTTTAACTTTAATACCTTTTAATTAAAAAATGAAAAAAATCCAACTTATTTTAAAATAAAAAGGATATTATATACTTTTTAAATTTCTGACCGTTTAGCATTACTCATTAATTTAATACGGAGTTTGAATAAATAAATAATATTTTTTAATCTTGTTGCCTTACATAAAATTATAGTCATTTTATTTCGTGATTTTAAACATGCCACATGAAATATTAAAATTAAATTTTTTCCTTAAAAGGAAATGATTCATTCTCTTATACTAACAAACTAAAAAAGAAAATAAGTAATTATTTTTTAGACTTAATTAATTTTTAAATATTCATAACAAAAAAGATTATTTTGCCACGGTCTTCATAGTCCAAAGCAGGCCAGGCATTTGTCATATCTTGACACAGAGATGAATTTTAATTTTATAAATTTTAAAATTTATAATAATAAAATAATTTTTAATGATGATAATTAGAATTTAAATTTAATAATTATATATATCTTCACCTACTGCAATTATTTGGAGGCTTTTTGGAGTATTGAGGGACCAAAGCACCACAACATAGAAAAGCATCTTCTGTCATAATCAAGAAATATAAAAGTATTAAAAATGACTCAAAATAGAAGCCATTTGAAAGGAATAAGATCAGTTTTTAAGTTTTTCATATGTGTTAGCTCATAAATATTTTAATGATATAATTTTTAGACGATTTTTGATAAAATCTTTATGGAACCCTTTGTAGTAAATTGGGGAGCAGTATGTGAAACTTCATCATTTTTTGCACATATTTTGAGCATTTAGGAGCTATTTTGCAAAAGTTAGACGATTTTCTACGTTCTTTCGTGTGGACGCTATGAATATTTTGGTGATATGACTTCAGGCTAATAATTTTACAAAATATTTACGGAGCTCTCCGTAGGGAGTTGGAGAAGTAGTACGTGAGACTCACCATTTTTAACACATATTTTGGACATTTAGGAGCACCATTATACAGGAATTAGGCGATTTTTCCAGTCTTTTGTGTGTGTTGGCCCATGAATATTTTTGTAATATGGCTTTCAGATGGTGTTTTGGCCAATCATTTACTGAACCCTTTGTAAGAAGTAGGGCGAGCATTACGTTAAGTCTCACCATTTTTTTTTCCACATATTTTGAGCATTAAGGAGCCATTGTATAGGAATTTGACGATTTTCTCAGTTTTTCATGTGCGTAACGCTCATGAATATTTTGGTGATATGTCTTCCTAACAACATTTTAGCAAAATCTTTAAGGAACCTTCCGTATAGAGTTAGGAGAGCAGTATGTGAGGCCTCGCCATTTTAAGCACATAATTTGGACATTTAGGAGTCATTTTGCATAAATCATACGATTTTCTCAGTTTTCATGTGTGTTAGCCCATGAAGATTCTGGTGATATGGCTTCCGAACGATTTTTTTGGCAAAACCTTTATGAAACACTCTGTAGGGAGTTGGAGGAGCAGTATGTGAAGACCTCGCCAGTTTTTGTACATATTTTGAACATTTAGGAGTCATTTTAAAGGAATTAAGTGATTTTCTCAAATTTTCATGTGTGTTATTAGCCCATTAATATTTTGATGATAAGACTTCTAAACAGTTTTTTTGTAAAATATTTGTGGAACCCTTCGTAGGGAGTTTGGGGAGCATTATCTGAAGTCTCACCATTTTTCACATATTTTGATCACTTAGGAATATTTTACAGCACTTAACAATTTTCTCAGTTTTTATGTGTGTTAATCCATGAATATTTTTGTGATATGGCTTATGTACGGTTTTTTTGGCAAAATCTTTATGAAACCCTCTGTAGGGAGTTGGGGGAGTAGTATGTGAAGACCTCACCAGGTTTTGTACATATTTTGAACATTTAGGAGTCATTTTAAAGGAATTAGACGATTTTCTCAATTTTTCGTGTGTTATTAGCCCATGAATATTTTGGTGATAAGACTTTTGAACAATTTTTTTTGTAAAATATTTGTGGAACCCTTCGTAGGGAGTTTGGAAAGCATTACGTGAAGTCTCTCCATTTTTTCACATATTTTGATCACTTGTGAGCATTTTACAGGAATTAGACGATTTTCTCAGTTTTTGTGTGTGTTAATCCATGAATATTTTTGTGATATGGCTTCCGGACGGTTTTGTTGCAAAAACTTTGTGGAACCCTCCGTAGGGAATCATGGGAGTAGAACGTGAAGCCTCACCATTTTTTTCCACATATTTTTGGCATTTAGAGTCATTTTACAGGAATTAGGTGATTTCTCAGTTTTTTCGTGTGTGCTAGCCCATAAATATTTTGGTGATATGGCTTCTAGACGGTTTTTTTGCAAAACCTTCATGGAACCCTCCGTAGGGAGTTGGGGGAGTTATAAGTGAAGCAACACTATTTTTTGCACATATTTTGAGCATTTAGAAGCCATATCACCAGAATTAGGCAATTTTCTAAGTTTTTGGTGTATATTAGTCCATGAATAAGTTTGAATAATTTATCTATGGGTAATGCTAAATGGCCAGAAAATTTGGCCAGAATTTGACCAGAATTTTAAAAAGTCTATATTTTTATTTTAAAATAAACTGATCTATTTTCCATTTTTTTAATTAAAAGGTATTAAAATTAAAAGGGTAAAAATGTTTTAAAAGGTAAAATAACATAGTGTGAACAGTGGCAGAGCCAAAATTTTCAATATGGGGGTTCAAAATCTACAAAAATAGACACACGAAGTAGCCGAAGGGGGTTCGACATCTACTATATATACAAAAATAATTATTTTAACCATGTATAAATCGTATAATTTTTCCGTAAGGTGACTCCACCACTGAGTGTGAAATATATTATTTTACCATTTTGATCAAATTCTGACCAAATTTTCTGACCAAAAGAATTTTTCTTTTATCTATATAAAAAAAAAAATCTGGCAAAAAGGATTTTTTCCAACTATTTTTAACTGAAGCCAAAGTTGATTAACCAGACCAAAAAGTTACCCTATTTGAATTTTATAAATAACACATCTATACACGTTTAAAATGACGTGACATCTATATAATTATTGTGCATTTATTGAATTTGCTTGTGCTAACTGCGTTTTTTTTAGAACTTTAGATATTGTTTAAATTAAATCAACAAAAAGGGTGATATTTTATTTTATTTTCACACGTCTCTCAATAATTATCTTAAATATTTTTTCACATATTCAGATGAAAATTCTTAATCTAAAGGGAGTTATAGTTTAAAGGATAACATAAACATTCAATGATTTAGATATGAAAACATAAAATAATACTCTCTTCACATCTCAATTTATGTGGCACGATGTAACTAGAGACAAAATTTAAGAAGAATTTTTTTAAAAAAAACAATTGTGGTAAATAACTTTATTAAAGAAGAAATAATAATTTAAAGTTAAATTTTTCTATATAAATTAAAATAATGAAAATAATGCTTTAGGGGATTTTATCCTATTGATCACTCTTTTTGTATAAATATATATATACTCCGATCATTATGTTAGTTGTGGCTGTGGGAAAGCCACTCTTCATTTGTAAAAATAAAATACACTTTTAAGTTTTATAGCTTTAAGTTAAAGATATACAAAATATATCAAAATGATAATTTTATGATAATTAAAATGGAATAAAAAAAACAGAACAAATAAAAAGATATTATATACGTCATTTTATATTTACTATACAATCCTGCACGTCTTTCTTAGAAAAATATTTCACCAAATTATGATGTACGAAGACAATTTTATAATGCCTTAATTAATAATGCCTCAATATTTGAAGGGTAAAAATAAATTCAGAATTTATTTTTTTATAAATCTATTTTCAAGATTTTTAATATTATTATACTTTATGAATGTATATCAATTATTTATTATAATTTTTGTAAATTTCTACACAATTTTATATTTTAAATATTGAAAAATGAAAATACTGAATTCAAATAAACTCGAAATTTAACCATATATAAGATCTATGTCAGTGCACATGGTTATGAGATGCGATATGTTAGCCAGTGCACATGCCCATAATAATGTAAGACGTTGCCAGTGCACATGCCCATAATAACTATACTGTCACTAAAGCCATGTAGTTGCCATTTCAATAAATAATAAATCGTTGCCGTAGTGTCGGAGGTAGAAATAGAATTTTCACTAAAACAGTCGTTTCATTACTCGATATATACTTATAAAAAGAAATAATAAAGAAAAAAGACGATCATATGCAAAAAAATACTTTGTGTGCAAATCGCACCTCAATAAATATGATGCAAACAGTGTAGCAATTTAAATTTGTAATCTATTAGTCATACAAAAATAATTTCTAAATAGTTGCTCCAAAACTTCCCTTTTATAAAAACTTGATGAAACACTAGGTTATCAAAGTGCTTAGAGAGAAACTTGAAGATAGAACTTATAGTTAAATTAAGGTCATAGATTAATCTAGCATATAATTACACACAATTGAGAAGAATAAAATCACACACAAAACAAATAAAAAGTAGAATTTTGGTAGATCCTTGTTGTTATTAATGAGACCAAGTTGGTAAGAAATTAGTAGAATCATAATTGTAGTTTAAATTATGAAAAATGTGAGTTTCCTACTAGTTTCCTTTATTCTTTAGGTTTTGGGAGATATTATTATGCTCACTAGGTGTGCCTATATATTGGTTGAGATTATTTACTTGCAAGTTTATGCACCTACATTGAGAATTTGTACAAACAGAGGCGGATTCAGGAAGTTTTGAAAGTTTTGGAGTCATTCTGTGCAAATAGAATAAAACGGGTTGGTTTCTTTGATTTTGAGCTACAATTCATTTTTTCGATCTATATTGACAATTAGATCAAGTATGTATATTCAGTAATGTTCTCTTTTAGATATTATGAATTTAAAGATATTTAAGTGGTCCAAGTTTTAGGAATAAGAGGCCTCATTCTCTAAAAAAATTGAACTTGTATAAATCGTCTAATATTGTTACCTCAATATATTCATATTTCATTACCTTTATGTGTTGTTCAAAATATATAGTTGAGGAAGAATTCAAAAATCACAATTTCAACCCAGTCATGTTTACTTAGTGCAAACGTTGGTGAAAGATCTAAGTAACTCTTTAAATTTTAAAACTCTCCAGTCTTAACATAATAATATCTATCATTTTAAAACTTACATTTTTAATTTTATTTTTACTATTCAAGTGTATTTTTATTAATATTAATGCAAAGTTTTATATATATAAAGTTTCAACTGAATCAAACGTAATGACACCCTTACCTTATTTGTTTTTTTTTTTTTGTCTTTTTTTTTTAACCCTCCCCTAGGAGCTTCCACCCCTTTTGCTCCCTTGGTGACTCGAACTCGCAACCTTCGAGTTGGAAGTGAGGGATGCTTACCATCTGAGCAACTCCCTCTCGTCCTTACCTTATTTGTTTATTAAGTATTATTGTAGGTTTTTCTCTAAGAGATTTTTTCTTTAAAAAAAAAAAATTAGGCTAAGAGATTAGCTTGGAGGTAGCAACTACAGTTGTGCTTATTTAATATTGTTAATTAGTAACTAGGAATTTTTAGTCTAGCTCTTAGGTTATAATAAATTAAAGAAGCTTTTAATCGAAACTGCTTATTGTTTTAAGTGATGTTTTTGTAATAAAAATTTCTGAAGTAGATTGGAATTTTTACTCCCCTAAGCAAAGAAGATTTCTATATATAAACTCATGTGTTATTTACTTTTCGCACTTTACATATTGTACAAGTTGGTAGGATCGGACTTGTACTAAGAACCAGGTTCTTAGTACTTAACGTCCAACTTTTTGAGTGTTTTAGTAGGCAAAATTTTAATAGGTCGAAAAACTATTAAATATTGTTGCTTATTTAATTTTGTGTTTGACATATATGCAAAAAATATAATTCTAAAATTATTTATATATAATTTAGACAAATGTTATGAAAGGTGGAGGTTGGGTGGTGAGGGTGACTGATGAGGATGGAAGCTACGTGAAAATTATTTTCCTCAATTTTAAGTAATTTATTTTTACAAAGAAAATATTTTTCAGAATTTTGATCAAACAAATTACTTGAGAAAATCAGAAATTGTGAAATTCAAGAAAATCAATATATCCTTAATACTCTCTTTAATAGGGTCCTTCATATTTTCTAGCCCCGAGGAACAATGATAATGAAGATGTATTACGGCCTTGATCTATCAATTTAAACTTATTTTTCTGCAATTGATGTTATGAATTAGTCTCACTCTTCATTCTCACGACTTTACAATATTTTCCTCCGCATCAAACGCACTCATATATAATCTCCACTCAATCATGGATAAAAAAAAAAATACTCATTATTTTTCCTACTTAATTCTATTAAGACAACCAACGTTTTTGTAATTGTGGAATATATCTAAATATAATAGAGTTAATTATATATAACTAGTTGCAACACCCATCTTCTTGAATAGTTTACATGTTGAAAATAGATAATTATTCTCATAATATATAATCTCACTTTTCAAGTATTCAAGAGTTACCCAATATAGCATTTGTGGTTTAAAAAGAGGGTGTCACGCCAACTAAGTAAAAGATTTAGCAGTACTGTCATATTATATTTAGCGATAATAATATATATGAATATTCATAATCAATATTTTATATAATATCACTAAAGATTTTAGCGGGATGCAATGACATTAACTCAATTACTGCTAATAAATATTATTATCGCTAAAAATAAAATTTATTTTCATTAAATATCTCTTTTTATAGTGTGTTTGATATGCTAAACTTTTTTAGGTTGTGATCGGTATGATGGAAAATATTTTCTACAAAAATAAATGGGTTATTGCTTTTTTTGTGTGTGGGTTTGGTATGTATGCAAAAAGTATGATCCACAAAGTTATTTTATATAAATTAGACAAATCATGTTATGAGTGGTGGGGGGTGTAGAGTGGTGGGGATGGAAGCTACGAGGGTGTGGGTAAAGATGAACTGATGAAATGTGTTGGAGGATTGGGAAGATACAAATGCCTTTTGCAAAACTTGTTTTCCATACATCTATTAAGGAAATTTATTTCCCCGATTTTATGCAACTTATTTTCATGAAAAATGGTATTTTTCATAATTTTAACCAAACATGAGAAAATAAAAAATTGTGAATTCCAAGAGAGTCAATGTATCCTTAATGTTCTTTTTAATAGGATTGCCTTATATTTCTCTTAACCTAATTAATCAACTCCTAATTCCTATGGAAGATGACGATGGAGACGTATTGCAACCTTGATCTTTCATTCATCAACTCGAATCTCATTTTTCTGCGATAATATTACGAATTAACCTTACTCTTCATGCCAACATTCTTTGCAATGTTTTTCTTCCTACCAAACACACCAATAATTTCTACTCAATCATGGCTAAAATACTATCATTATTTTTCATAATTCTATTATGACAATCAACGTTTTTGTGGTTGTGGAATTGAACACAATATAATAGAATTCATATATACCTATTTCCAACGCCATCTTCTTGAATAGCTTACATGTTGAAAATACATATTTATTATCATAATATATATATATATATATCAATAATTATGACTCATACAAAGGTTAGGTTCGATATGTCAATATTTTCACGTTCAATTGATTAATTATTTTAATAAAAGAATTGTTAAAAATAAACAAAATAATTTCTCAAAGCAGGAAAAATAAATTTTATTAGTGACATTTCATATTAATTGCATCCTTCCACCTTCGTAGCTCCTATCCTCCATCACGCCCACACTCTTACCCCCCGTCTCACCTCTGTCTCTTATCGTATTTAATTAGATTATATACAAATATTTTAAGAATAACATTTTATTTATGTATCGAATATAAGAAATTCACATATTTTTTAAAATAAATATTTTCCTTCGTACCAAACAATAAACATACTCAAAGAGAAAAATAACATGACAAACAAGAAAAAAAAAAGGAGAAAATCTTGTATAAAAGACAAATAAAGATGGAAAAAGTATATAACCAATCAGTATAGTACTTATTATTTTAATTAATTAAATCTCTCCTGATTCTGCTGCAGAAGTGGGACTTAATAAAATTAGAAGTCAATATTGCAATTAGCTGTATTAATCATTATTAACACTTTTAATTAGGGAATCATTAGCACGTCAATAAACCACTCGTGCACAACTAATTACATCTGTCAATTCAATACTTATTTACATAAAATTAATGTGATTGGATCTCTGTTTGTTTAGATCTCAAATATATTATTATTTCTATAATATGGATATATGGTCATAAATAATAAGTACTAGTACTACGTAATTAACTAGGAAGTAACAAATTACAGTTTTACTAAGATAATATTTTTCTCTAACCCCAACTTGGACCATTAAAAAATATCATTAATGTAATGACCCGAAAAATGTTTTTTTTATAAATTCCATAAAATTACCATTTTATCCCTCCCGATAGGTGCCCTGAATTATTTCTAATCAGTCGGTGAAGTTGGTTTGAGAATTTTAAACTATTCATTTAACTATAGTTATTAATTTATGAATAATCTTAAATAATTTACTTTAATTGTTTAATGGGCCAAATTCATAATTTAATTATTAGCCTATGTCACTTGACCCATGTAAAATTAATAATAATTAAAGGAAGAGGGTTAATATTATTTGGTCATACCTCAAACCGCTTGCAAGGTTTAGCGCCATCGACGAGAATTGACGGAAAACTACTGTAGATTGTAATGATTTGGAAGTCAACCGAAAGAGGATGGCTCAAGTTCTGGAGTCACTGTTGAATTATTTAAGGCAAGTGGATTTCTAAACCCTTGTTAAGTGTATGGAATTCATGTATTTCCTTGTTATATGTGTTTGGGGATAATGAGACTTGGTGATAGGTTGACTTGTCCACATTGATTAATTCTAATGATGAAAAAGGGGTAATAAAAGGCAATGTGATTAATTGTTTATGTGTGATTGTGTTCTTTATTGAACCCGTATACTTGTGATAGCTGAGGTGATTACATATCATATTGATATTTGATTGAGATCATCATCCCCTTTATTTGAAATTATATTGTGCACATGCATTGACATGAGATTGAGTATAAGTTGGGCACGTGGAGATCGTCCGTGCGGAATTTGTTTGATTTATGATAGTGCGTTGAGTCATCCGCACAAACACGTGGAGATCGTCTGTGTCGGTATATGGACCTCGCGAGGCCCCCATGGGTCATGAACTCTTGATGTATTTTCGAGGAGTATCATGTATATACGGTTGAGAGAATACTTGGTGTTCTAAGGCATATCATTTCATGGTGTCATATTGCATTGCACCCCATGGCATCATTCATGCTTGATGATTATGTGTTTTATTGGTGGTTGGAAAGTACTTGATGTTTGATACCTCTATTTGATGAACTTGATCTTGTGTGTTGTTGATATTTGTGAGTGCCTTTTTGTGAAGGTTGTGATTGATGAATATTGAGTTTGTTGTTGAGGATATGTAATTTGTTAAACTGATTGTTGTTGAGCTGGGTGATATGTAAACTGTGAATTGTTAGGTTGGGATGGTTTTATGCAAGTTGTAGTTGTGGAGGTTCGGTTGGGGTCTAATGAGTATCTGTATTCTATTCCCTTAGCTTGTGTTTAGAGGTGTACTTGCTGAGTACCGTGTGGTTTGGTACTCACCCCTTGCTTCTACAATTTTTTGTAGGTTACAAGCTTGGATTTTGTGATACTTTCCATTCTCTTATTTTTTGAGGCTTCTTGGAGATTTGTGAGGTAGTTGTTTGTCATCTCAGCGGACCTTCTTACTCCTATTTATGATATTGTTCTATTTTAGAGACAACATCATTTGAGACTTACGTTTTCTTTCAAATCTATGGTAATACTTTAGAAGTTTGTACACGTGACAATCAGATTTTGGGGATTTTTTTGAGTAAATTTCCGCATTTTATTGAAATGGGTGAGTGTTAGGCTGACTTGTCTTGGTAGGAAAAGACGAGTGCCATCATGTCCATTTTTGGGTCGTGACAATTAATTTCGATAAGATAATATATTTTCAGAAGACCCCTATATAAATATATGGTCCCAACTCCCATTAATACTATAAATTAAAATTCTTTAAAATTATAAAATATCTAAGACAATTAGTGAAATATGATTCTAGTGTTTATTGTTTTTCTTGTTAAAATTTAATTCTAGTTGAAATTAAACTCATCTCTAAATTTTCTTATTACAACCAAAAATTTCGGTGTTGTCTTCCCGAATTACACCAAAAAATTGTGAAGAATTTTAGATGCGATAAGTGATTCATTATGTGTAATTGGTTCCAAAGGTTGTATCGTCTTTAACTTCATCATCAACATTGTTTTCTCCGATGGTATCCACAATCTCTTCTAATTAAGCTCTTGAACTCTAAACATGTATCATTTTTTTCACCCAAGTAATCTAACAGGCTATTGACATCCATTTTATTATGGTAACCGAGATTATTAATCATGACCTCAAATTTATTAATGTCATTTTCATAAGGGGGTTCATTTAAATTCTTTGAGGCTTCATCCCAAACGATGTGATCAAAATTGATCTTTATTGAATCTCAAAAATACTCTTTAAGTAATAAATATTAATTTATAAATTAAATTATATCTCTATAAAATAATAATATTTTATGATTTCAATAATATTAATTTAAAGATATTTTACTATATAAAAATAAATATATATTTTTAATATAATAAACAAATAAAGTGGACGGAAGGAGTAATAAATTGAACGAGTGGCGAAAGCTAAATAATTGTAAAGAAATTATTAAATTTATTTCATAAAACTTATTAATAAATGAGGCACAAAAAATCATGTTTCTGATAACGAGACAAAGAATTCTAAAAAAATAATCATAAATAAGAAAAAAATTTAATGTACATAAATGATGACATGAAGACAGGATTGAGTAAATATACTCCCATTGTTTCCTTTTAGTTGTTCAATTTCAACTTTTTATTTCCTCTGTCTCTAATTATTTGTTCAATATTTTAGTAGTCCTTAATTACTTATTCATTTTGACAAATCAAGAAAAAATATTTTTTTTTATCTAGTATATCCTTAATTACTTACTTTGAAAAAAGTTAGAACTACTTGAAAATCTTTAATTTTTAATTCACCCACTTCATAATTAACATGGGTAAAATGAAAAATTCACTATGTCAATCATTGTTTTTTTAATATGTGTGTCAATTCAAAAGTGGACAAGTAATTAGAGACAGAGGGAATACTTGTTATTTTTAACAAATCAAGAAAAGACAATATATTTTTACCTATTAAACTCTTAATTTATTTAGAGAGTTAAATGTTTTTGAAAAAGGCAGAACCTTTTTAATGAGTAAATTGATTTTGAAATTCTATCAACTAATAGGAGTAAAATGATAAACTCATTATGTCATTTTTTTTTCTTAATAGGTGTGTCAAATAAAAAATGGACAAGTAAATAGGGACAGAAGGAGTATAAATTAGCTCTTGCGATCATTTTACTTGGCATATTTAGATTTAGCACATTCATTAATAAAATAATATTCCCTCCGTCCACTTTTAATTGTCAGGATAAGGTCATGCACAATCTTTAAGAAAAATTTAATAGGAGGTGTAATTTGACTAATATAATCCTACTATCAATCATTATGGTCAGTACTTTTTGAAAATAGTAGTTAATTATTAAGGGTAGAATTGAAAATAAGTGACTAATTGTTTCTTGATTGTATAAATTGATAATAAGCTTGGGATAACTATTTTTAGTATGTCTGCAATTAAAAGTGGACGGAGGGAGTAATTGACATGACTATTTTATTACTCACTCCGTCCAAAAATAGTTGTTCACTTTATTAAAACAGTTGTCCAATTTAGAAAATTAAGAGATAATTTATTTTGTGTCTATTTTACCCTTGCTATTAAATCCATTTATCATCTAACACATTTCTCAAAATATCAAATTTAATAAAGTCAAATGATAAATAGTAATATTATTCCTATTATTTATTGTTTCTTAAAGGGTGTGCCAAGTTAATATTGGATAACTATTGTTGGACAAAGAGAATATATTATTCTTATTAATTGAAAAATAATTTGAGAAAATAAACCGTTAATGTTAAGATAAAACATGAGAAAATATAACTATTTTTTGTTAAAATATTAAAAATAATAAATAAAAGTGAAAACTTATTTTTAAAATAATGGACAATTAAAAGTGAAACAGAGGAAGTAATTAAGAGAAATAAGTTCTCCATAATTCACGGACTACCTGCATAACCATAACTAAATTAAAGAAGAAAAACATTCTATAATGCTAAAAATTAAAGATAAAAATTGTAGGAGAGTAATAATAACAATACATGATAGCGCGATAATGGTCGACTTCTTGTTAACTTTCTATCCTAATTCTTGATGTTCATACCTTCTTATTTAGGTCATGTCTTCGAAAGTTACACGTATCACATGTGTCATATTCTGTCTAATTAATTATATATCTTCAATACTTTTTTAGTATCTCCCTACTTCTCCTTGTACCCATCATAGTCACCTTCTAATACCTCCTCACTGGTATATTTAATTTGTGCATCTCTTCTTCTCATGTTCGAACTATTTCAGTCTCACGTTCCTCATCTTGTCCAACACGTTGGAGGTCACTCCCACGTTATCTAAAATATCTTCATTCCTAATCCTATTATTTTAAAGACTAATTTAAATTTATTATTTTGATGATCAAATTTATTTATGTTTCATAATTTCTCTTGTAAAATTTATTATAAATGCCTCAATTTTATTTTTTACAAGTACAAAAACTAAATTACAATATACCCACAAAAAAGTTAGTTTTAAATTTTTTTTCTTTATACTAAAGAATGAAATTAAGAAAAAAATAAGAAACTCAAATAATGATAATCAAAGAAGTCAAAAAATAATTCATGTATGAAATATTTCTTGAACTTTGCTACAAGGATCATATATGGCTACATGAATTTTTTAAAAAAATTAAAAGTCAAAAAAATAAATGAAACTAATTTTTCTACTTCAGTTAGATGATGGGTGTATTTGAGCTCCTTTTGTAACGGTAGGGGTATATGTGAGTTATTTGTATAATAATGGTAAGGGTATATATGTGTCGCTTTCATAACGAGTGATATATCAATTCTAAATGACAAAGTTGATAGATATATCAGATTTTTTTCCCTTTTTAAAATAATGGATAATTAAAAATGAAAAAGAGGAAGTAATTTAGAGAAATAATTTCTCCATAATTTACGGACTACCTGCACAACCTTAACTAAATTAAAGAAGAAAAACATAAAAACTAACTTTATAAAAATATGATTAGTAATACCCAACAGAAAATAAAGTAGCAATATAAAAAAATCCGATAATCAAAGTAAAGGAAACAATAAATAATAATAAAATTGAAGACAAAAATTGTAAGCGAGTAATAATAACAATACAGTAATGTGACTTATTACTAACTTTCTATCTTAATCTTAGATGTTCATACTCTCTTATTGAGGTCATGACTTCAAAAGTTGCACGTGTGTCATATCATGTCTAATTAATCATCTCTCCAATTCTTTTTCGGCATATCCTTACCTCTCTTTATACCCATCATAGGCAACCTCTAACACCTCCTCACTGGAGTATCTATGCATCTCCTCCTCACAAGTTCAAACTATTTCAGTCTCACTTCCCTCATCTTGTCCACCACGTCGGAGACCACTCCCACCTTATCTCGAATACCTTCGTTCGTAATCCTATATATCCATCTCAACAACCTCATTTAAGTTAGTAATTGATCGAACGACTATCACTTTATAAAACTTACGTCTTAAGTCTTGATAACATATTCTTATCCCACAAGACATCAGAAGAACATCAAGTTTAATCACTCCTAGTAATTGGTTAATCTACCTCAACTACACAAGTAATGTTGGGTCTTAATTAATTACTTATCAAGAAAACACATGGCCAGCCATCCATACATGCACAAATATAAATATTTTAATTTTATTTGTGAATCTCCATTATGAACAAATTATAATAATTATGACTTATAATTAATTAATTATCCTTCTGTTGCGCTTCCTCCAGCTCACACCACCTCAGTAACCCATGTTCAAAATTTAATGACAATGTAAGATTAAATTATTATACACCTTGCAGGGCAAATATGTAGCACCTTACCAAATTCCAAGAAATGCTCATGTTACTATCATATGCAATTGATAAGATTCTTATTCCAAAACACAAATTTAATTTTTATTTTTTCCTCTTATAAAAATGACAAACATTGTTATAGTTGTCCCCATCATAAATATTTTTTCCTCTCAAGAAAAATAAAAACACCAACAATGCCTAGTACTATTTCGAAATCTAACCACTTTCGATCAATTAGTTTACCAGGAAGATCACATTCTAACCATGTTCGATCAATCAGTAGTATCACTGGATGTTCACATCAAACCACAGAAAAACTTAAAGATGCTATCAATAATCTCAAAGCATTAGAAGTATCAAACACATCATCAGCAGAAGTTATGTACAACGGTTTACTTGGTCTAGAGGAGTTATACAAATGTGTAAATGTGTTACTTAACTTACCTCAAACTCTTCAAGCATTTTCCCAATATCGTCTTGGGAAAATGGTTGAAGATTTATTGGATAAATCTGTGAGGTTACTTGATCTTTGTGGCACTACTAGGGAACTTGTTTTGCATTATAAAGAAAATGTTCGCGATCTTCAATCCTCTCTTAAGAGGAGGAAAAAAGATTCAACAACGGAATCCAGCATGACTAAATTCAATTCGTGTAGCAAGAAAGTAAAGAAGGAGGCTAAACGATTAGTCGTGGTGTTAAAGCAAATGGATCAAGATACAGAACGCGCATTGGTACCCAAAGATGCTGATCATGACACAATAGATATGATTAAAACACTTAAGGAAGCTAACGCGATGCGTATTTCCATGTTTCAAATGTTCTTGTCATTCTTATCTGTTCCACTTTTGAAACCAAAGGTGTCTAAATGGTCATTGGTTTCGCGGTTATTGATAAACAAAGGATCATGTGAAGGTCAAGAAGGAAAGATTGATTTGGAAACCAGACTCGAACCATTTGAGGCTCATCTTGATAATTTTGAAAATGGTTTAGAAGGAATATATAGATGCATGAGTAGATCAAGAAGCTCTTTATTGAATATTTTGAAGGAACTTGGATTTAGTACACCAATGTGGTTCAACCTCGAATTATCTAAAGAGAAAAAAGAAACAACGGTTGAAAAACTCTTTGGTGAGTACATGTGTCTCTTTAGAAAAAGTCCTAATATTAGAACTTCTCCTTATAAAAGTGTACGTTCTTTTTAGGAAAATAAAAATCTACCGATCTCGTATCTGTAATACATCTTTATTCATTCGATCTTTTATATAGGTATGATCATAGATTGTTAATTTATTATACACTGTAATTCGTGTTTGAATTAGCTCATGATTGCGCTATTTGAGTAATGAAACAAATACGGTAAATTTTGGGGTACTATATATATGTGTTATTGATATATTAGTGTGTTTTTTTCCCTTTCAAATAATCGTTCATAGCGTTTGAATAATGTTTATGGCATTTTTAACACACTTTTTTGTTTCTTCCTAAAAAAAATTATACATTATTGTGGTAAAGGGCTATAGTAATCACTTATAATTAATATCATATCAATTTCAAAAAATATATACCTCAAATATTTTTATTTTATGAAAAGATCACGAATTTATATATCTCATATTATTATTTTTTTGCTATTGTGGTCACGTATCATTCAAATAAATCACTCAATCAATTATTATACATATTATATATAATAATTGTGGTCGGTGAAAAGGTCGTGGGGCATCTCATCATAATGCATAAAGGCGACATTTATTTTTTTCTAATATTTTTGGTCCTTTTATCTTTATTTCTATTTCTATTTATGTTTATCTTTTTTAAAAATTGAAAAGTATCTAAATGCATTACTCATTAAGAGCATATTTAGCATTGTGGTTGGAAAGTCAAAAACATTTATTTTGATTAAAACAAAGTATTTTTTGAAAAAATTATGGTGTTTGGCTAACAGGCAAAACTGCTTTTAATTGGAAAGAAGCTAAAAAATTAAGCAAAAACAGAAAATTATTTTTTTCAAGATCAAACTATCAATGTCATAACTCATATATACATATTTACCAATATATCTCTTATTAAAAAAAAAATTGTGGTGAATTTTCATGTATAGTAATTTAATTTGTGGAATAGATTTTAAATTTATTTTAATTGATATTTTTAATTATGTTAATATTGTATTACTATTTCATTTATTTTTTTATTTATATATGTATAATATTGATTGAAAATTTGAATTATATACATATTAATTTAATAAAAATAAAAACTACTTAATACTTTCATAATAGATATTTAAAATAAGTTTTCTCTATAAAATAATCTTAATATTAAAGGTACATTGATACTTGTCATCTTATGTAATTTGACTCTCAAAAGCACTTTTTAAAAATGATTAATCAAACACAATTTGTTTATCAAAAACATATTTCAAATGAATAACCCAAACACAATTTTTTTTTTCAAATGCACTTTTCTAAAAAGTCATTTTAAAAAAGTGCTTCTAAAAATAAGTTGTTTTCAAGAGCATTGCCAAACATTAAATGTGGAAAACATTAAAGAAAATGAGTCAAAAAATTTCATTTTTGTACACTTCTAACTTTTATTTTCTCCTACTAAATATATGAGAGGGAAAAGAAGAGATTTTTGGTTTTTGTAAATAGTATATTACCTTCTCATCAATTTAATTCCACTGTTTTTTTAAGTCATATTTGCTTAGTTTATCTTATTTGAATAAATTGTCTTGAGCGTGAATTTAATTTATTCATTAGTAAATTGCATAGTTTTGATTTATGAAAGGTAATGGGACTGATACTTTGAATTACGAGAGTCAATCGAATTTTCATATGTACTGTCACTTGAATATCTTTGGAGTAGTTTTTGGAGCGTGATGTCATATATCTCCGGTTGGTATTTTAATATGAGTTCATGATAGGTACGGAAGGTTTTGTGAACACTCGATAATTTAGGTATGAAACTCACAGAATGATGACGTTCTACAACCATCAATTCGACATGCATGTTGTCTTGCCTAAGAACATCCATTTCAAATTAAAATCCTAACTCTCAAGCCAAGGCTTGATTTTTGCAAAAATAAAGTGAGGCAACCTTCTTTTTCCTTGCAAAACATAAGAGTGTAACAAGGTAGAGAATTGAGGTAAATTACAATGTACAAAAAAATAAAAAGAAATGTTTATAAACCTAGCTAAGAAATTCTATTATTTGTCATCGTCATCGTCGTCATCATTCTTTGAAGGTCTATACTGCTGAACAACAAGAACTGAACCACTAATATCGAATTCTGGAGAAGCCAAAAAATCGCCTACTTTACCGAGCTCTGGACATTCTTCCCAATCACTCATTCCAGTTGTTAGTATTGAATGTCCTCTCCCGTCCTTCCCTACTATGAACAATGAATACATTTCAGCCATGTCTCTCAACGCAGACGCTGTGTCTGCGCCATTTTCTACAACCTTTTCCACATA
Source organism: Solanum stenotomum (assembly GCF_019186545.1). NCBI lineage: Eukaryota > Viridiplantae > Streptophyta > Magnoliopsida > Solanales > Solanaceae > Solanum > Solanum stenotomum. The sequence goes on along the minus strand of NC_064284.1, from coordinate 62,658,019 downwards.
TCCTACTTGACCTGTCGCCACATACCTGATCATTTCGAAAAACTGCTATCAATTATCACACAGGAATGAGAATATATCAACTTAACAACAACTGCTTTCGCTATTTATGGAAAGAATATTCACATATAAAGTAGGAATAATGCGTAAACAGACACTCAAACTTGGCCTCAACTAGCAAGTAAATGCTCCAACTTTGAAAGAACACCTCAACTTGGTTACAACTAACAACTAAACACTCCAACTCGTCGTCCTTAATGTGTCTCGTGGACACCCAATATTCACATGAAACATAAATTTTGGAGGTGTCAAGATAATCATTTTGTAAGTTGGGACTATTCAACTAACACAGTGGAGACGAGTTGAGGTGTCTAGATGTACATACTCAAAGTTGGAGTGTTTAATTGTCCGCTGAGGCCAAATTTGAGTGTCTATTTATGTATTATGCCTATAAAGTATATACAGAGTAAAAGGCGATAAAGTACTAGCATGTTAGATATGTAAAAAGGCTTTCTTATTACCTGCTATGGAAATCTGCCAAAATTGCGCCATCTGTTTCTTTCTCTACTTCGTCATTTGGTATTGCCATCAAGACATCATCCGTTTTGTGAGCAATATTGACACCTGAAATTTGTCCTCTTGAAGATGAGGGAAGGAACCTAATTATGGTGAGATTTACGTGATGATCCATACCAAGACGTTTACTAAAGCCTAATGCTTCACGATCATCAGGTCCGCCAAAAAATAAGATAGCAATGTGTTGCAGAGAGTCAGAACCCGAAGGATTTAAGCACCCGGCTGTAAGTCCCCTGTCAATAAGAATGGCAACTGAACATGGGGCATGACGAAGAACTTTCTGATTTGTAGTTCGTATGCCTTGTTTACCGTTCTCTAGCTTCCCATCGATTCTCTGGTGTTTGTGGAAAGGAAGGACAACGATAGATGCTCTTATGTCTTCAGCAGTGTTACAAACATCTGCATGCATACGTGAAAATGGAGACACAGCTTTAATCTGTTGAACCAATAACCCTGTCTCACTAGTGAACATATCCATGGCATCATTTATCTCAACAACATCATTCCCACCATAATCATCTTCATCACTTAGTTCATCGTCTTCTCGTTGATTGTACATCAAATTAGTCTTTTTTTTACCAGGCAGCTCAACGAGATGCATCAAGTAAGGGGTTATTGGAACTTCTCTTGGCCCTCTGGAGGCTGCAACAAGTCCTAGCATAGTTGCCACTGGACGGGGACTATGCACACAAGTAAGTATTCGTAGTTCGGTTTCTGGATTATGAGATTCAAAATATATTTGCCTGTACCCAATGATATCACTTTCTCTTCTCACCATGAAAGCTACTATTGGTCCCCATATCAATGTATTCACAATAATTGTTGCTATCATCACGTCATAGAAATTCTGGCTCGAAACAAGCTGCAAATTTGCGCAAACTTATTTCATGCTACTAATATAGTAGATAGGTAAAAGGTATTAGATATCTAACTGTAAGAAGGTAGGAAATAACAACATTATTATCTCACAGCATGAGACTTTCCATGAGCTTGCTAACATGCCACTTTAACATTGTCGTTTGTTAAAAGGATAAATAAGCACTTGAAAAGGCACATTTCTTTTGCCTTCTACACAATGGCGGAGCCAGAATTTCCACTAAGGGGTTCAAAATATGAAATGTGAACACACGAAGAAGCCAAAGGGGTTCAACATCTAATCTATATACAAAAAAAATAAATTTAACCATGTATAAACAGTGTCATTTTCCGTCGAAGGGGGTTCATTGGTTTGGATGAACCCCCTTCGCCCTACCTGGCTCCGCTCCTGCTTATACTCATTAAAACAAGGTGTTTCTTGATTAAATAGCATATTTGAATGGAGTTATTGTATAAGATTAGATTGATACTTCACGTTTCTCCATTTAACAATTTCTTTAAGTATGAAACTTGACATCAACCAATCTACTTAATGAAATCCTTTTAAGGTATAAAACTAACCAAACATAAGCTTTGTAGGTTTATAATGAACACAAAAAATCATGCAAGATATATAAAACCATTTAACATAAGCTTTAAGTTCTATTTCATGCTTATTCGAAGAAATCTTGGAAAGGAAAACTTACGTCATTCGCCAAGCCAATCGTCAATGCTAGAATATCAACATGACCTTTTAGATTCATCATAAAAGAAAGAAGCACCCCCTCTCTGTAAGGGATCTTTAGGTGAAAGCAAGCTGCCAGTGTTCCAACAATCTTCCCTCCAATGCTTGACAAAATAAGGATAGAGAATACCATAAAGTTACGCAGATTTTTCAGCTTAGTTATGTTTGCCCTGAAACCATGGTTGCCAAAGTAGATTGGAAATATGAAATTGTGAATTGGATATGTGAGTTTGATCAACAAAGTTCGAGCTGCTTTCCCTCCTCTAGGAAACATTGAGCCAATGAGGAAAGAAGCTATAATGCTGCTGAATCCAAGCTGCTCGAGAGCCATAGCAGCGATATAGAGAATCGCTACAAGTATAAATATTTCAGTATTTCCAAGGTACTTTTTGTTCCTATTCCTCCTATTCAACCAATTAGCTAGATACATATTGATTACAATAACTACACCAACAATAAGAAAATAGAGAAAAAAGAAAAAGATCCATTTTGCAATTGAAGTTGACTTGAACTCTGAAAGTATAAACAATAGAAACACCGAATATGCATCGGCTATCAAAGAAGAAGATATAGCCAACTTGCCAGTCTCAGAAGTTCCAAACTTAAGGTCCGCTGCCACGCGGACAACAATCGGTGATGCTGCATTGGCTAAGGTTATTATGATCATTAAGGCCATTATGAATGAAGAACCATGGGAAGCTGTCTCTTGAAATACTAAGAAAGTGACAGCACTTGCAAAGACAGTACATCCTAAACTGCTGCCACATGCAATAATGCTTGCAGGGCGTATATTGCGCATAAGATAAGGGAAGTCCGTCTCAAGACCAATCAGGAACATGATTATAGTTCTAAAAATTAACGCCATGAATTCATAGTAACCCGAATTATAACTTTGAATGAAAAACTCCTCTACTGCTTTGATTCGTGAAAACCCCGAGGGACCCATCAAGAACCCCGCCTGTGTAATCAACCAAATAGAATATGTAAGAACAAGAAACAAGTTACCCCATGTCCATTCAAAAACAAAGTTATCAATTTGAGCCATATTTCGTCATCGTGCACTCAAAATTTTAAATCACTTCAGCACTATGTTGTTGAGACTCTCAAAAAATGTTGTCACACCTATGTCCCGTAGGCATCAGAGAAGATCTCCACTAAAAAGACAAAGAACATTGTGTCTACACACACTTATTTAAACCTTCTAAAATTTTAAAAAAGAGTTGATAGACTCTTCTATTCTAGTTTCTCTAGGAATCTGAATGTATATGGGCGATTCATGCAGTTGGTTCCTTCATTCCTCTAACACGCATCCGTCCAGAGGCGAATCTAGGATTTCTACGATATAAATGCACCACTAAGCAAAAGAAGGAAAAAACATATTAAGTGGAAATTGATCCCTAGTCTCTTTAAGTAAATATCTCTAATATTCAACCAAGTGCACCATTAAGCTTTCTTGTAGAGTGAATGCCATCAGATAATATTATACCAATTCTAGAAAATATATACATAAAATACAGAGGGACAACGGGTTCACGTATCGCATAATTTAGGCAATAAATTCTCCCATTCATCCATCTACATTTTTAAAGAGTCCGAACAACATAGCTATGCAACATTAGACCACCATATGACCTTTTTAGCTATAAAGTTTTATCTATTTCCCCCTCCATTTCTTGTCTTTCTAATCTTATTGATTACAAGATCCCTAATTCAAGATCCTTCACATTTGGTGCAACCAATAGAAATGTATGCATGCACACCATGTGTTTGTAAAAAACACTGTGTGAAGATATGACATACTTACGAGAATTTGAACAATGGGTGAAGCTTGTCCTAATGGCCTGAGCAAAATCTGAAGAATATGAGAAATCACAAGAATCAAAGAATACTGCCATCCCATACTAATAATAGGATTGAACAATTCTTGATTACAAGAACCCGCCGCGGCCATTTGCTCTGTAGCAGCAGCCATGATCAAATTTTGTTTGAATTTTTTTCAAGAATGTGATAGCAATAACATTGTGAAGAAGAATGAGAGAGGAGGAATGAAAAAAGAGATAAAATTTCTTCTTCCTCCCCTCACAAACCTTCTTCTTCTTATTTGTTGCTCTGTTTTTTCTTCTTTCTTCTTTGTTGTAACCATCTGTGCAAACAAAGTGCGAAAACAGGGCAGTGGATTTGCTAACTTTCTTTTTTTTCTTCTTTGTTTTCGAATCCGTTATTAGCGGATGTTGTCTCGTGTATTTACTTTGCCCTTTGCTTGTTTGTGTGCTTACTAGACTCGGGGGTGTTAAATGGACGGATTGATTTATGTTTGAGTTGGGTTATCAAATGGAAATTTATGGGTATTAGATGATTGGTATAATATATAAATATGTTTTTTTAATTTGGTTTCAGATGGCATTAGGTCTATGTAGCGGTTGGTTTGGTTTAGTTTTAAAGTTTATTGGTTCGACTTATTAATTATCAGTTTAAAGACATATCAAATTGTTATAGACTCATTAAGATATTGACTTATTGGTCATTGGCTTATCGGTTAATGATTGTTATCGGTTCGATTGTCATTGAAATTCACTTAAAAACAAGGTGACAAACCAAATGAACCATGCACATGAGTCGACAGATTGCATCTTGTTCAACATTGTTATATTGTAGAATAACCGAGAGTTTGAGACAGTCGAAATAAAAGTATGAAATCAAACTCTAATAAGTCATGGATTTTATACCAAATGGTATAAATATAATTATTTAATTTACTATCGGGTTATCGGTTAACCCGTTAAGAAAAAAATCTCAAACCGTTAAAAATCGATAATTCGATAATTAAAAAAAATCAAAATTGTTACTGAAACCGCTAAACCAATGACTCATTATTTAAATCAATAAAAAAAAAATTCAGATTAGCGGTCTCAATTCGATTTTGAACAGCCCTGACCGGTATCTATAAAGTAAATGTGCACAAGTAGACACTTAAACTTGTATAAAATTGAACAAGCGGATTCATGCATCCTACGTAGCATAATACATGTAGGACACAAATTGCTATATAGGGACGCCATATAAGATGCATGTCTATTTGTTCAATTTTATACAAGTTAAAGTGTTTGCATACTTGTGTACACTCAACATTAGAGGATATAAATGTCAGTTGAGACTAAGTGAAAGGGCACACTTATGTATTATGCCTAGACAAATTTTGTCCATCAAAATTAGGATAAATAGGAAAAAAACTATCTACTATTTTTTTTCTCGATTGAAATTTGAATTCGATATTTTATGATTCTCAATCCACTTTATTGACCATCCAATCACATTTGTAGTTTTTAGTGCATGTATGTATGCCCGCTAGAGTATGTATATATGTATGATATGTTTTGAGGAACAATATAATACATAAGTATGTTATTTAGTCTCAACTCTCGACTGACATTTTTATTCATTAACTTCGAACGTGTATAAATAAATATTTAAATTATCATAATATTGAATAGATAAACACACGCATTTTATAAAACGAATCATGTGAGATGCATGTGTTAATCAACCCAACCTCCCCTGGCCTTCAAAATTATTTTGTTTACTTATATCAAATCATTTGTTTTTTTCTCTTTTGTCATTGTCCAATTATCAATTGGATAGATTAACGTGCTTTTTATTAATAAGGTAAAGTTGATAAATTCTACTCCCTCTGTCCCAATTTATGTGACACATTTCGGATTTAGATATTCAAACAAGTTTATCTTTGACCGTAATTTTTTCCTATACCTTTTAAATATTTTGAATTATCAATTATGGAGGCTTATAGTACTTTTTATGTAGTTTAGAAATATATAAATTTCATTTTTAAAAAATTGAAGATTTCATGAGCAAATCCTCGGTCAAACTTAAATTGTTTGACTCTCGAAAAGCGAAATGTGTCACATAAATTGGGACAGAGGGAGTATATGTTAAAATACACCAGATAGAAGGTTCAAATATACTTATCTACATTTGATTATGAAATTATCCTATGTTTTATTGGATTAAACTAAGGGTAAATACAAAACAATTTGCTAAAGATAAAAAAATTGTCTCCGAATATATCAAGGATAAATTTAAGAGGTCACATATATAGTAAAAGAGTATCTTTAACCTTTTTCCCTTCTCGTAATAACAAGATGTATAAAAGTCAAATCATTCGTAAAAACTTATTTGTACCCGATATTATTATTATTGGAACTGTGGTTTTTTGAAGGTTACCTAGAGGAATACCTCAAGTTTGTTCAATTCTCAAGTCTTTACAATCATGTTGGCCACACTCAATATATTTAAGTGTTCGACAGAATCTAATCTTGGCTTATATTTTATAATTTATTTAAAAACTTATTTAATGTGTACAAAAGAATCCATTAAAATCCAACAAGCAAATATAATTATGATCCTAAATCATAAACAAAAAAATCCTGACTTCATCGTTGTAGAAAGTTTGACAAATATGGTGTTTATACAACCTTACTTCTATTTATGAAAGTTGAGATGCTATATTCAATAGCTCTAGTAAAACATATCAAAATCGCGAAATTTTTTTGCCAAGATTGACTCTAGGATACCTCTAATTTTAATTTGAACTAATTAATTATTACTAAATGAAATTGATCATCCCTCCACGTTGAGTCAACTCCATTGTCCAATTCTCATATCTTTACAATCATGTTGGCCACACTCCCTTTATAATTATTTCAAGAATTTACAACACCACAAAATCTTGTCAATTAAAGAAGCTCATTAGCCACATTAATCAAACACAACATAATAATTGTAGAAACAAACACAATATGAGAATGTCCAAGAAGAAAATTCTTAGGACAGTTAGAAAAAAATTGTACCATCCAAATCATGAAAAAACAACAATTATTGTTGTTCATAACAATACCATAAGTACTACTAATAGGAAAAGTAGTGTCAATGATCAATATTTTGAAGATCATAGTGGCCCTCATTTTATGTCTAAAGAGAATATGGCAGCCATTTCTATCCAAGCTTATTTTAGGGGCTACCTTGTAAGTTGTACTAATTAACTCCTCCTTATATTGTCATCATTCTTACTTTGTTTTTGGGTTGTTTCATGGATAGTAAACGCAGATTCAAGATTTGAAATTTATGAATTGTTGAAGCTATTTCGAGTTAATACTATAATGTTGCTTTCACAATCAAATAGTTATATTTCCTCCCATCTCAATTTATATGATGTAGTTTGACTAAATACAGAGTTTAAGAAATACTTTTGAAATTTTTAGTCTAAAATAAGTTAAAAGATGTTTGTGTGGTTATAAATTATCTCATTACAGGTAAAATGAGCATTTTTAAAGTCATATTGTTACTTAATATAAAATATTTTCTCTGCACCTAATATTACTGTTCAAGGTGTGGTTTCTCAAGCTTGTTCAAATTAACAACAACATATCCAGTAGAATACAAGAATGTGGTGTCTACGGAGCCTTACTCCTAATTATGAAAGTTGAAATGTTATTTTCCATAGCTCCAGTAAACCATATCAAAATCGCGTAAAAAGTTTGCCAAGATTGACTCTTGGAATTATACCTCCAATTTTAATATATTGTCATTCTTACTTGGTTTTGGGTAATTTCATAGATAGAAAACGCAGATTCAAAATTTGAAATTTATGGATTGTTACGGCTATCTCAAGTTAATATATAGTATAATGATCGCTTTCACAATCAAACATATATACTTCCTCCCGTCTCAATTTATATGATATAGTTAAATGACTATACGCGGAAATTAAAAAAACTCATTATATATATTTTGTTGCCTCAAGACACTTTAAATGTATGGAATATGTATTGATTTTTCTAATATATATTTTAATTAATTGAAGGCTAGACGAATGTTTAAGGCTCTAAAAAGCCTAATAAAGCTTCAAGCACTTGTACGTGGAGTAAGTGTAAGAAGACAGGCACAAATAGCTCTACATTGCATGCACACCCTAGCACGTTTGCAAGTCACGGTTAGGGATCGCCAACTTCGATAATTATTATCTACGAAGGTTTTTTCATCATTCTTTTTTTTTTTGCAAAATTTGAAGTAAATTAAATTATCGATAAATTTTCCTATATAATATATCTCCAGAAAATTCGAATGTAGTTCACATTACTTTTCTAGTTGTGTCCACTCACCAATTGTGATGACTACATGTAATTTTTACATTATGATCAATATATTTTAATATGTTACATTTTTATCGCGTATATTAGGTTATTGTTTTCATTTATTATGATTATATTATTATCTATATCTTGAACGATATGATTGAGTACAAAAAATTTAATATTGTCAGCGTATAAAGCTAGCTAATCGATATAAATAAATATTTCAAGTTTTAGTAAATCTCTTTCTAAATGTTCCAAGTTTTTCGTTTAAATTTAGTAGTTGAAATACTTTAAAATTTTAAATTAAATTATTTAAATTTTTATAGTAATAATATTTTTTTATATAACAAGATCTAAGATAATGAATTAGAAAACATGTAAGTAACATCAAACTCACAATTATCGATATAAATAAATATTACCATCTAGTGTTATGAGTATAACAAATGTGGATTGCTAAGCAATGGTTCTAATATAACAAAACATTGTTAGGGAGATTCTTTTCTAAATAATTAGAATTAGATACTACAATAACTTTGCTTCTTTTTTCTTTTCTTCCCGTAACCATCTTTTAAATTTACGGTGAAGAATAAGTCGTGTTTAGAAAAGAAATATGTCAAGTCTTTATGTTGAATTCTCTTGGGAAAAAAGGAAGATGCAAGAATTGTACAAAATTCTTGCGAAACATCTTGGGACTCAAGGTCATAACAAAGTCACCTTGTGCTTTTTCGAGGAAGAGCTTCCCGCATATGTTACTTTTTTCAAATAGTACAAAAAACGGATGAGGATTCACCATTTTTGTGTGTCTTATTTTGACATCCATTTGTTAGTTTTAACTAACTGACCCAACATGTCAATGCCTTTTTTCTTAACGTCGTGGTGGGTTGGAAAATAAATTTATAGGTATGGTAGGCTTTGAAACCATCGTAGTTACTCCGTCACTAGCGTGATACAACGGTTTCAAAAACAGCAAGAATCTCACAATTAATAAACTGACAATTTTGCTAGCAAATTACAACGTTTTAGAACCGTTGTAATTGTATTCAATCATGTTATTGATATTGCTTGAACCGGCGGTCAAAACCGCCACAATTACATCTGTGCTAATAACATTTTTCTTGTCACCTACTCATATTTGAAGTAATCTTATTTTTCTTTTATTTATATATCTATCTACTTAATTTATCGCATCAATGTATCCAAACTTGTCTTAAAGCTTTTGGAATAACTTCAGCACAAAGACAAACTTTAATTAAATCAAAAATATTATTAGAAAAGTATAACTTCAATATTACATCATCAAATGATCTAAAATTAAAAAATAATCAGTCAATCCTTACAACATTTATGAATGATGATCACTTTGTGTTCTCAACATCGATATAAAATACCATAGATATCATATATTATATCCTAACAGATAGTTTTGAGGAATTGAATGAATTCTCTTGTTGAAACATAAATTTTTGTACTAAACACAATGAAAATATTCAGAAAATGATAGATTTTGTAAAAAAATAAGTAAAAGCAGAATGCTTAAATTGTGAAAATGAGGTTGTAAAAAGCAATACAAGCATCGTTCTACTAATACTCTACAAAATATATATCTCACTTAATTAAATTTGAGCAAATAAGTCCTGATATAGATTTGAAGGAAATAACAAGGATCACACCCTAGCATGGTTTGGCATCACCTACTCCGGTAATTATTATTATCTACGAAGATTTTTCATCGAATTTTTGTGTTTTTAGGAAAATTCGCAGGAAACTAAATTACCAGAAAATTTTCATATAAAATATATCTCTTTAGAAAATTCAAATGTAATTTACATTACTTTTCTCATAGTATCTTCTTAGCAATTGTGACGACCACATGTAACTTTTACATTATGATCGGTATATTTTAATGGGAAAAGACTCAGATATGCCATCGAATTTTGGGAAAAGGGTCATCTATGCCATCTGTTTAAAGTTTCGCTCATCTACGTCATTTCCGTTTAAGAAATGACTCATCTATGCCATTATTTATTAACTAAAAAACGTATCAATTTTGTAAAATCATTTTCTACATCGGATCAACTACGATTCGACCATGTCATTGATTAAATCATTTTTTTAAAAAGGAAAGGGTTCAAATGTGCCATCGAACTTTGCAAACAGGCTTAAACATGTCATCCCTTAAAAGTTTTACTAATCTATATATACCATTTCAGTTATCAGCTAATGGCATGAATGAGCCTTTTCTCAAATGAAAAGGGCATGAATATGAACCACACTTTTAATGGATGGCATAAACAAACCTTTTCTCAAAGTTTGATGGCATATTTGAGTCTTTTCTCATTAAAACTCCTTACCAATTTTAATGTTTTAACATTTTCTTTTGATTTGCAGATAGTCCTTATATGATAGACGTCGAAAAATGACATTGAAAATTTCTTACATATATTAATTGACTAATAAAGTTAGTTATCGTTTCTACATTTTGTTTCTCCAGCTTAACAGAGGATATTATAGATAAGTCATGTTTAATAATGGAGCACACTTAGGGTGTGTTTGGTATTTTCAGAAAATGTTTTTTAATTTTCTCATGTTTGGTTGGCTTAAATGTTTGGAGAATATTTTCCAAATCAACTCATTTTTTTCAAATTTAAGAAAAATTGGCTTCCCTTTCAAAATTAAGGAAAACATTTTCTAAAACTCTACTTCATCCTTTAATTTTTTTTCTTACCCTATCCATATCCCGTACCCGACTCTCCCATTCAATAAATTGCTTTTGAAAAGTATTTTGAATATATTTTTTTTTATTTTTTACGCAACTTACCCCCCTCCCCAAACAAAGCCACCCCTTCCATGTCACCTCCGTCAATTTTTTTCTTTAAAAAAATTATTTTTTAAGCCATCCCCACCCCTACCTCCCCCCTCCCCCGCTGCCCCACCCCCACCCAGGCCACCCTCATCAATTTTTATATTTTTAAAAATATTTCTGAAAAACATTCAAAATTTTAAAAAGTTCATTTTTACGCCCCCCCCTGCCGGCCAACCCACCCCCCCCCCCCCTCCCACCTAAGACATCCCCGACAATTTTTTTTAAAAAATATATATATATTTTTGAAAAATATTTCAAATTTAAAAATTTTCATTTTTACGCCACTCCCTGCCCCTACCCTCCCACCCCCACCCAGGTCATCCCCGTCAATTTCTTTTGAAAAAAGTTGTTTTTGAAAAATATTTCAAATTTATTTTTTTTCATTTTTACGACACCCCTACCCCCTCCCCCGCCATCCCCCACCCAGGTCATCCCCGTCAATTTTTTTCATTTTTACGCGACCCCCTCCCCCTCCTCCCCCGCCACCCCCACCCCCACCCCTACTCCCCCTCCATCCCAGTCAATTTTTTAAAAAAAAAATGTTTTTGGAAAATATTTCAAATGTAAAAAAGAAATATTTTTACCCCACTTCACCCCAGGTCATTCCCGTCAAAAACAAATTAAGAAAAAATTGTTTTTGGAAAATATTTCAAATTAAAATTTCTTTTTTCATTTTCTACGCCACCCCCAACCCCCTACCTCCCCATAAATTATTTTCATAAAGAGTGTTTTTTAGTGTCAAACCAAAAATAAAAGATATTTTCTGAAAAATATTTCTCATTCACCAACCAAATATTAAAAAATGTTTTCCAAAAAATATTCTCTACTCACCAACCAAACATGAGAAAATAAGCATTATTTTCATTATTTGGGAAAAGGATCTGAAATATATCCAAACTTTGACCAAAATTGATGTTACGATACCAAACTTTGGAAATGACCTTTTACCCCTTGCACTATTTAATAGTGTATTTTGAAGGTATATATATGCCCACGTCCTCCATAAAGTTTGGCATTATAACAGCAATTTCGGCCAAAGTTGGAGTATTTTTCATACTCTCTTCCCTTATTTGTTCTATCTAGGATTCAACATATTACAATCAATGGCTTACTGCCAATGGATTCATCATACATGTCTTAAACATCTAAAATTTAATCCAAAATGTTACCAAAAACACTTCTCTTTTATCCCATAAAGTGACGTAAATCTAGACACTCGATTTGAGCATTAAGTGAGAAATCAAAGCATTGTTAACAAATTAATGAAATTTTGTATTCAGATAGAAATTTATACAATCAGATCACTTATTAAATAATTATAAGTAAATTTTCATAATAATCATTTATTAATAACTTGATAAAAATAATAAGTGATCTACTGTTGCATCTTAAACTACACTAATGGTATTTTTTGACTTCGAATCTTTTCTTTTCCCTCTAATAACTCCTAACCTTTTAAGATCCACATTCACCACACAAAAAGGTATTTAAAAATTGATTAATTTTTATCATTTAATAACTAAACTTATGTTTAGTAGTCATAATGCAAAACATAACTTGAAAAATATTAGGAAAAACTACAGAATATGGCAAACATCAATATATATTTAAAATAAATAGCTACAGTTTTTTTTATGTTATATGGATATAACTATACAATAAATAGCAAAGTTAATTATATACAAATAATCAGAAAAATTATTAAATAATAAATAGGAAAGTTATTATTACAAGTATAATTAATTATGTCTAGACACATTTTATATGATTAGTTTCCCATGTTTACCCTCATTAATATTTTCTCTTTCATCAATATCCCTATATCACATATTTTCAATATCCNCCCCCCCCCCAAATTCCTTCCAATTGAAGATTTTTTTTATGATTCTAGGAGCAATTTTTGTGATTTGAATTCATCAAGTATCTTTTCATTGATTTTTTTTCTCGTTTTTATGAAGATTATATTTGTATCCATCTATATTTTCATCTATTTTTATAAGGTTTCGATTGAAGAAATATTTTTTTTCTCTCCATTATAATGGTTATAGTTATTAAAAAAAAGTAGTACAGGAAGACCAAGAGCAAAAAGAGATTGAGGTTTGTGTGATTGTCAACTTTGTATATATATAGTAGAATACTTATATACATAGATACTTGTATTGTAATATTAACACAAGTTGAAATAAAGATTTGTTAAAACAAATATATTTGGATACATAAGTAATCTATCCAATGTAAACGATTGATTAGGCAATAGAAGTATAATTGGATATTAATACTATATTTTTATAAACAAATACTTGAGTTAACACCAAACCTCAAGTATTACATGAAAAACTTGACCAAAAAGAAATTGACGTTTGTTGGGTTTATCAATATCTTATACAACCGAATACTTTCACATTCTATTATTTTCCATTTTTCTTGTTTCTAGGTTGTCCAATGTATCTATCTTTTGTTTAACAATAATGTATTCACATGTATACTATATTGGTGTATTCATTTTTTGTTTAACAAAATGTATTCATTTTTTAAAATTATCATGTTCATATGCTAATTGTCATACTTTACCTTGTTTGATATATTAGTACATTAAGTTTTTATAAATACTTGTATCCTTGATATATTAATATTTCAAGTTTTATAAATGGAGATACCAATTAGAATTCAAAGTATTTATATGCTAAAAGTACACAATTAATACATTTTCCTTATTTAGTTCATTGTAATTAAAATTGTATTAGTGTCTAAATAGAAGAATAAAAATATATAAAGAAAGACAGCTAGAAAAAGATATAAATTGTAGTCATTTTTTATAAGTAGCATACTTATAACTATTGAACTTTAATAGCCCTATAAATATAGTCATTTTTGTATTCTCAAAAAAAAAAAATTATTCTCAAAAAAATATAGTCATTTTTGTAAGTTGATATATTAATGAAAATATATATTTATGCCCAACAATTTATTATTTTTGTTATGAGAAATGTAAGTTAAAAACGCAATACAAAATAAAAGTATAAGTGTCAATGACCTCAAATAATGTTCAATGACCTATTAGTAGAGTTGTCAAAATGGGCTGGCCCAACCCAATCCTAGTGGGCTAGAGAGTTAAATGGGTTGGGACGGGCTGACCCTTTTAATTAAAGGAGCTATAAAATAGCAGCCCAACCCAGCCCTAAGCGGGCGACGGGTTGGGACGGGTTGATCCTTCAACCAAAAAATGGACAATATTGGTCTCTTAAAAAGAGTACGAGCGTTGTTGTCTGATGAACACGACATCAATACATACAAAAATTCATTCATGAATTACACATATTTCAGTGAATATTTACAAAACAAAAACATAATAGCCAAGATACAACAATCATAAGATTCATCTGAGCAAAAAACATTACAAGATCACTGTTTTCATAAACAAGATAATAAATAAGAAGTGGAAAATTGGGCATAAAAACAAGAAGGTAGAAAAGGTCAAAGATTCACAGTTATAATGGAGTAATGAGTTTGGGCTAATAGGAAAATTAGTGGGCCAATAACCCTAAAATGTAAAAGATATGCAATAAGGAAAGATTTTACAATGGTAGAGGCTCAACCAACAATGGTAGAGGCTCAATTGATTAATTGACACTTGGATAATGGGTCCATTTCTTTACCTTTTTACCATCTCTCTCCTACTCACCCTTCTTTTCATTCATTTTCTTATTTTCTTACTCCTAATAAATACTTCTTAACTTCATTTTCTTAAGATGTTGATATATTGAATAAAAGAATTAATAAATATTTTAGGATTGAGTATTTAAAATACTCATATCATTCAATATTTTTAATAATGAATTAACTCAAAAATATTTTGTGTTTTCTCAATTACTAGCACCTAAAAAAACAAATTAATTTAAATTTAGTTTTCCATTTTTTTAAATTTTGTTTTAGTTCATATATTTATAGTCATTATTATTTTAATTCTGTTTTAGTTCATATATTCATAGTCATTCTCTTAACAGAGAGTATCCATTATTTTTCTTAATTTAAGTTATAATTTTTTTAAATACTTAATAGAAAAACGTTGGAAATATATATTATAACTGAATGTACGTAAAGACACGGAAAATGAATTCTAATAATATTAAGGTTGAATGATATTATTATTATTATTATTATTATTATTATTATTATAATAATAATAATATAATGAGTAGTTAATTTAAAATTATATGGAACTGATTGATTCTTGAAAATAAATTAAGCATTGTAAGTTTTAATTTAAAAGACTTAAATTTCCTTCTGTGACCCGCATCATCTGTATAATTTTTTTAAAAACGTTTATGAGTCTGCCACTTCCTATCATGTCTCTGTCTCGTTGTCATTCTTATATTTAAATATGGTTATGGTGAAAGAAAAAGTTTGTGTAATTTCAAAATAAGATCAAACATCAAAACAAAAATAATCTTATCAAATCAATTTATATGCTAAAGTAAATTAGTTTGTATTTTGAGTTAATTTGATTCTATTAAATATACTAAAAAATAAGTTTATTTTTAATGTTGACAATTTTATAAGTGTTTAAGTTATTTTAACAGAAAATGTATTTATCATTTAATTATGTTTTGAGAATTAGATATTTATTAGGAGTAAAAAAAAAATGAAAGAAAAGAGAGGTGAGTAGGAGAGAGATGGTAAAAAGGTAAAGAACTGGACCCATTATCCAAGTGTCAATTAGTCAATGGAGGATCACACAACTACGATTGGTTTGGCCTCGACCATTGTAAAATTTTTCTGCAAAGAAGTTAGGCTTGATTTTATATTGATATTTTAATAATATTTATTGACAAAATCTTAACAAATAAAACACTACTTAAAATATATATATATATAATAATTTTTAAAAAAATTCACAGCCCACGGGCTGGCCTCTGAGGCTTGCGGGTTGGGCCTACGAGGCTAGCGGGCCAAAAAGCCTCGTTCCTAAATGGGCTGAAAAAATTAAGCCCAACCCTATTCAATTCAAGGGTTGGGTTGGGCCGGCCTANATATAATATTTTTTTGGAAAAATTACTAAAATACACGTCTTATGTTTCCCTTATTTCCAATATCCCCGTCTATTTCTAAAAACCTCTAAAATCCCTTATATCTTTAATGTATCCAAGCTACATATTAATGTATCCGAACCAATATTTAATGTATCCGAGCTACATATTATGTATCCGATTTATGTATAATGTATCTAATATACTCTTTAATGTATCTGAGCTATATATTATGTATCCGGTTTGTGTTACTTTTTAAGGAATTAATGTAATTACAAACTAATGAGGGATAGATTGTAATTTCATATTAAAACTATGAGATTTATGTAAGTTATACTAATTTTTAAAAAAAATCAAAGCCCACGGGCTAGCCTTTGAGGCTTGCGGATTGGGCCTACGAGGCAAGCGAGACAAATGAGGTTGGGCTAAAAAGCCTCATTCCTAAATGGGCTGAAAAAATTGAGCCAAACCCCATTTAATTCTAAGATTGGGTTGGGCCGACCTAGCGGGTCAAGCCCATTTTGACAACTCTACCTATTAGATTTTAGGAAAGTTACACCTAATTATCTTTAAATGGTAAAGGAAGTAATAATTTGGTTGAGACCAAGTTCAATTACAAGAAATTAACCATTACATTGGAATTAAAAGTTGTTTGGATTGACTTATTCTAAATATTATTACATTAAAGTAGTTTTTAAACACTTTTAGACCACTTGAGTAAGTTAAAAAATGCTTACATCACTTAATTTTAAGCTAAAATACTAAAAATAAGTCAAAAGTCATAAATTAAAAATTATAACTTTTAACTTATAAATTAAAAATGAAAAATCAATCCAAACAGACTCTAATTAGTTGTGTGATAGTTGAATACTTTGAATCTCACTCAACTTATTAATGAAGCACAACTACCATAATTTTTGTAAAAAAACCAATTTTATTTAATTAATGTTCAACACACCGTGTACAAAAATTAATAATACATTATGGAATTTAAATACAAAGGAGTTGGAATTTGTTATAAAACTTAAGAACAAAAGAATAATATAAAGATGAAGACAAGAAGAATATAAGACAAGGGGAACAATATGAGATAACTTTCTTTCTTTCAAGTGTACACTAAATCTTCAAGTCTATATGATATGAACCTTTATGCCTCTATTTATAGTGTAACATAGAGGCATACAAAAGGTTAGTCATAAACATGACATTAACATGAATATAATGAGGGAGGTTATGGAAGTGAAAGGTTACAAGAATAATGGTTATAAAGGTGGAGGTTATGATTATCTTCATAATCTAGGAAAGTAATGGAGTAACTTCTTGATGAAGTGGACATCCACAATATATTATTTTATAACACTCCCCCTTGGATGTCCATAGATAATATGCCTCGTTAAAAACCTTACCAGAAAAAAGCCTCGTGGGAAAAAATCCTAGTGAAGGAAAAAGAGTACAAATATCTTTTAATACGCTTTGAATGTTGCCTCGTTAAAAACCTTACCAAAAAAAACCCAATTGGGATAAAACCATGGTTAAGGAAAAGAGTACAACACGTATTTTTCTCTCCCTGATAAAAAATTTACTTGATATCTCGGAAACAATGCATTCCAATCTTGTATCACAACTTTTCAAATATTGATGTTGACAATCTTTAGTGAATAAGTTACAAGATTATCACTTGAATGGATCTTTGAACGTGTATCTCACCATTTTATTGCAGAACATGTGTGAATAAGACTTTTGGTGAAATATACTTTGTCCGGTCTCATTTGATTGTATACTCCCTTCAATTGAGCTATATATCATTTTCGTATATGGTGGCTGGAATATCGTTTTCAAAAGAAAATCACATATTTCAGAATATAATAGATCATGATTCCAACCAAACACACTCCCGACTTAATTCATAGATCAATATTATTTCTGCATGATTTGAAGAAGTGGTAACTAATGTGATTCTTTGAATTTCCAAGATATTGTTGTGTCTCCATATGTAAATAATAGTCCATTTGCGATCGAGCTTTATGCAGATCAAATAAATATTTTGCATCTACATAATCAAATCATTTCTGACTCTGGGATTGGTCACTTCAATTTCATTGAAGCTCGTCTTTTCTTCTAAAAGAAAATCACACATCTTCTATGTGTTGAGTCACTTGCTTTGTTAGTTTCTTGTCATAACTTGAATGATACTATGATAATATTTTCACATAACTTTCGTTATGTGTATCAAATAATCTTCTAGCATTTGCATAACCACCAATATGTAGGTTCACCAATTGCACTAATACATGACATTTTAAATCATTTTCATGAGATCAACAAGTTTTTTTCTCTGTGTTAAGCAGTCTCAAAACCATTGGATACTCAATGGAATTACTTTAAGACCTTTTAAATCCTTCAAGAATTTTCATATAACAATCATCGCCTAATTAGACATAATAATCATTCACTATGCATATTCAAGTATTTCATCTATTGCCAGACTGAAACAAGTCTTATTGCATCCACCACTGGAGAATATATCTCAATTTAATACAGTCAGGATTTTTGCGAAAATCCTTTATGCCCCGAGGCACAAATCACACTTTATATCTTACGGTTATACTTTCGCACAATGATTCATTTGTACCACACTGACATTATATTTTGATCCATGAACTACAAAATCAAAAACATCACTTTTCTAAGTGAAACAAAATATACTTCAATAGTGCCAATAATTTATCTTTCCACACTATATGACAGATTTGAATTTAAAATCCTCATAAACATTTATAGCACTGAGTGCTACTTCATATCAAAGATACCGTCGACTGTCATTTAAATTCGATACCAATTCGACATAACTTATCGACATCTCTTCATTTTCATCATTTTCAGGTACATGAACCTTTGACAAGGTTTTATGAAGTGTTATGTCATAGTGCTCTTTCAAATCACTTACCTCATTATCATGACCATTTTGATAATTTGCTCATCTCCTTCCTCAAGGAGTTTTACATTTGGAATCGATTGGTCTATCACGCTTCTGGCGTACCATAGACTTTGTCCTTCAAAGACTATTTATTGGAGCATTTGGAGCTTAATTAAAATATTGGGTCAGCAAATACATCTGGCAAATTATTTGCAACATTTTGCAAATGAATTATCTCTTGAACTTCGAGTTCACTTTTTTTTAACGAGGATCTAGATAATTCACCTCACACATAATTTTCAGCTTCTAAACACATCTCCCTCTAATGTTAGGAAAACTAACATTTACCCCCAACCTTATTTGGGGATCCATCTTTGTGCGTGATGGAACAATAAAATCATATATGCACACATCAAATGTTTAGATGGAAATTATTTGGTTCCAGACCCTGAACCAATTGTGATGGAAGAACCTTGTTGGCTTGATGCATACATGTTTAATAAACTCATCTCATACCAAATTTTATTTGAGAAATTTGTTCTCATAATCAATGGTTTAGTTATAATTAGAGGCAATCAATTTCTGGTAAACCAACCAGTATTATCACCATAATTTTATAGCTTGGAACTGTGCTCCTAATTTAACAATTTGAGCAAACAACCTTACAAAAACCAATTTGTAAGTTGATACAAATGCACATGTGACCATACCATATATGCATCTATTAAATCACAATAGTAAGTCGTCCACATGGCAGGTGAACGGGCCCATATTCACTTTTTTATATGTTCCAAATAATTTCAGGGAATACAATCTCAACATTAACTGGTACAATGATTATTTTATCATGAGAACAAACAACACATGAGAATTCTTGAAGAATCTTTCATTTCTTCAACATATAACCATATGAATTCTCAATTCTTTTGCATCACATTTAAACTGAAATGCACAACCGGTTATGCCAACTGATATTTATTCTAGTAAGCTTCTAGTTTACTTTTGCATGTGATTCCTTCATCATGTCCATATCTTTATACAACAAGCAAGAGAAAGGCGGGTAACCTTTATGTAAAAATTCATAACCCGCTTTGATTGTAATCTGGAGATATTTAATATTTCAATAATTTACAGTCTCAATATAATAATTTTTCTTTTCAATTCCTCCGAAACTTAAAAAGTTTCTTTTGAGACTTACTACAACCTCAATATTATGAACTATTTCATTTTCTGGATAGTAACAAATTAGTCCTTCCAAAATTTTCAATTAATTTTGTGTACTGCCACAAATTTCACACAACCATTCTTATGGTGACCATCTCCTTCAAGGAGAAAATTATTATTATTGTCATGGTTAAAATTATCACATGCAAGACATATTTCTTGATAAATTGTTGGTGTGTGATGTTTGAGAATGATCTGAAGGCTTATTGCTTAATTGATGATGTTGTATTACGATTGCATTGTTGTGAATTGTACCTTGTTATGAAAATGGTCATCTTCTCATTATTTGTGTGAACATGTTATTTGCATTGGTTCTGAGACATACTTGTGATAAGTGTTATGTGATAAGAGGATGTACCATTTCGAGGGACATATCGCGCATCGCGATGGATACTATATATCGAGGGACGTATCGCGCGTCGCGATGGATACTATATATCAAGGGTCGTATCGCAAGCCGCGACAGATGCATAAACAGATATATCCCTCATGGATCTCGGACTGAGATACAGCGGGTGTGTATCACTAGATCAAACATGCATCACTATACTTGACGTTGTATTCCATTGCATTGCACATATTTATCATTAGTGAACTTGATATTGTGTTTTGTTGATCTTGTGAGTGCCTTTCTGTGGAACTTTGATTGATAAATATTGAGCTTATTGTTGAGGATATGTAATTGTTAGAGTGTTGTTGTTGAGTTGTGTGCTATGTGAATTATGAACTGTTAGGTTGGGCTGATTTTATGCATGTTGTAGTTGTAGAGGTTCGGTTGGGGTCTAAGGAGTACTTGTATTCTATCCCCTTAGCTTGTGTTTAGAGGTTTACTTGCTGAGTACCGTGTGGTTTGGTAGTCACCCCTTGCTTTTATGTAGGTTACGAGCCTGGATTATTTTTGTGATACTTGTCATTCTCTTCTTTTCCGAGGCTTCTTGGAGATTTGTGAGGTAGCTAATTACTCATATTTATGATCTTGTTCTATTCTAGAAACAATGTCATTTGAGACTTGTGTTTTCTTTTGAATCAATTGTAATACTTTAGAGGCTTGTACATGTGACAACCAAATTTTGGGGTATTTTTGAGTTGATTATAAAATTTTTGCATTTTATTGTAATGATTGAGTTTAGGCTGACTTGTCTCGGTGGGATAAGACGAGTGACATCACGTTCATTTTTGGGTCGTGACAAATAACAAGTCGATATTGACATTGCTCACTGCAAAAGAGTGCTTGAACTGCTACTAATTATGAGGGATGGGTTATTAACTCTTAATAAATTCATAGTCCTGATGGATATGTATTTAAAGCAGTATACACTTGATGAATCACCTAAATGAGAAGTGGAGTGAAGCCGCTTCTATGAAATTTTGACCTAGTCTCTAGAGTTCTCATGAATAACCAGGCACGTGTGTGACTTATTGGCGCAAAATCGCATTGAACAACAAAATATGAGGATTAAAATGTGATTGGTAGAATCTCTAACTTACATAAGAATAATTGGTTCATAGAAATTTTATATTTCACCAATAATTCTGTAAGTTAAATTTTATAGGTCTGAGTTTCGTTCATAGTCCAAAAGACACCAAACCTATAACATTTTGATCATACGAAACAAAGCAAGTCGGGTCCTTCTATTTTAAAATTATTTTAAAATATATGAGTGATTGTTGGATATTTTAAAATAACAATAAAGTCACTAATGACATCAATTCTAATATTAAACTACTTGGAGGCCAAGAATTACTAAGTGCATTGACACTTGCATAATCAACTTGGGCTCCAAGTTGATAATTCCCTTTCTCCCCAAGTTAATATTTTCATTTGCATCCAAGTTGTTGTTGTTGCTGCTCCTCTATATATATATAGATATATATTGGTTGGTTTAATCTTATAGGAAGACAACTTAGGAAATGAGTAATACTTAGCCAACTTCTCATATCTTTTTTCGATTTGTATTCTTTTGTATTATTTATATTTTGTTGATTCATGTATCCTCTAATTAATTAGAGAAGGCTTGTTTAATCGTGGGGAAACATTTTACATTGCTGAAATAGTTTCTTGGGACAATGCATGTTGGAAAACTATAATCATATTGCTTACATTAATAATAGATAATCAAATTGTTTATGTTAGAACATATACAGTTATGCTAGAACACGTAAACTTGTTGAAACTTAATTCAAGAATTATCTCTTGAAGCCTGAGCATATACCTTCAAGCGAATCCCCAAGTTTGATAGACCTTCAAGCAAATCTACAAAATAGACAACAACTATGGTCTTCTACAGTGATCCCAAGTT
Source organism: Solanum stenotomum (assembly GCF_019186545.1). Lineage (NCBI taxonomy): Eukaryota > Viridiplantae > Streptophyta > Magnoliopsida > Solanales > Solanaceae > Solanum > Solanum stenotomum. Next base: position 62,635,363 of record NC_064284.1, on the reverse strand, counting down.
CACATCTGAACTCTCTCAATACTTCGGTGGACAAGTATGAATAGAAAACCGTCAATCTCCTTTTTTTCTAGGTTAGGAGTATCCCTATTTATAGAAATTTCTTTCCAATCCAAAAAAGAGAAGAAAACGCACACTTTTCTTGAAAACCAGAAAACTCACGTGCATCTCCCTTTTTCTCCTTAGAAATAGGATTTTGAGTTCTAGTTAAATATGGGCACTGTAGGGACCGCGTAATTAATTACTGAGGCTTCCTATTATGGCAATAATTTCAAATAATTAATTTGAATTATTCTTACCATAATAACATACAAATCATTCCACTAGAAATTCGTAATTGCACTCCTCTATTTATATTTCGAAATTCCCCATTTAACACACCTATGTAATTCCCCATGTGAAGATTATAGATACTAATCAATAAATTAAATTACTGACGAATTTAATTCAAAGATTAATTTCCTTTGGAGCACTACTTAACTTATTTCGTGTGTCGGATTCATAAATCCACTTGCAAGGTTTGACACGATGAAAATTTATAAGCAACTCAAAACGGCATATCATCAATCTCTATATTGAGATATTGATTTCGAAGACACAGTCAAAGAGATAAAGAATCTGGTAGGCATACATGATATTCCTATTCAACATTGCTTCAGGGAAGCTAATAAAGTTGTTGAGAAATTAGCTTCCCTAAGTCACTCACTTACTCATGTACAAGTCTACTCTCACTTCAACACTATCCCTAGAATAGTGAAAGGGATTCTCAACTTAGATAGGTGGGAATACCCTTCCTTTAGAGTCATAAAGCGTAAAGCAAATACTTTGAGCTTTGATCCCCCTTGAACCCCTCTAATTGTACTAGTGCTTGTTTAGCTTAGATCTTTTATGCACTCGTGTGTTTGGTTTGACTGTGTAACCAAACTCTCAAGAAGGTATGGCCTAGCCCTGCTTCTTCAAATGTAATTTCTTTCTCAATGACATATATATTGGTTTATAAAAAAAAAAAAAAGACATGGATTCCATCAACTAACTTATTATTTCACCAATATATATTATTATCATTCAATCTACCAGGTACCATCTCAGAATCTCACCTTTTAATAAATCAAAACAATAATTAATATATACAAATCATAATAGTTATATTAGGATTGAGACTATAAGTACATTTAACAGTTTAGAGAATATTTTTTTGTCAGTCTGTCTAAAACAACTATCTCTACTCGGTCCCGGTCAATACATACAAAATGCACTAGCACAAGAAGTTGGAATTATACTGTTCCCATAATCAAGATAAATTATATATAATCTTGTGCTACAATCGTACCGATGACATGTCCAATTTCCATCCTAGATTGTGAACAATAAACTTTATACTTATAAGAATCGATGATTTAATCCTCTGTGTATAAGCTCTCTACACTGAATCATCTACTATATAAATAAATAGACACCATAAACGAATATATGATCTATTAAAACTGAATAATTAATTTTTCTATAATAAATACTCAAATATTATTTATATATATTACTTAAGACTATTATTGAATTAATATTTATCCTAATTATTGTATTATTATTTTGATATTATATTTTCCAACAAGAAGTTGTTGTTGAAGAAAAAATAAGTCAAGCCTTTCGAACAATGAAAGATGCAAGAATTGTGCAAAATTCCTTTGAAATATCTTGGAATTCAATGTCATTGCAAGGTAACGTTAATGCATTGTTCTACTGATTAATTTATGGACCTACTCATAATTGTGAGGATTATGAGTAGTATTAAACAGTTAATAGTATTAAATTAAAATCTCTAAGGATTACTTTTAATTACTCTATTCCAACCAAGTCACTACTGATCCCTAACATCTTTTTTAGTTGTTATATTTATCTTTTATACACCATTTAGAAGAAATATTAATCAAGAAGATAATTTAATTAAATTATTCTTATTTATGATTTAATCTGATTTATTTCTACTTTTCATATTTATTATAATTAAGATTAAAAAAAAATATATCGATTATATTTTTTAAAAATGGCAAGTATGTGGATAAAATATTGTTTACCCATACTCATTTCAATTTTATACTTCACCATGAAATATTGACATAATTTCATAAAAATGTCAAGTCGTAAATAAGTATTTATCAAGTTTTTATATTCACTTTATTTTAATTTGTATAATATAGTTTGACTAAATGTAAAACATTTAACTTAGAAAGTAACATTTTTTAAACTAGTAGTATGCCATAATTTTTATCTAGCTAACAAATATTTCTTTAAGGAAGAAATAAAAAGCTAAAAATTAAATTAGTTTTAAATATATAAATTAAATAATTCTCTTGGAACTCTTTTCCTTTAAAGGAAAAAAAAGAACCTTCTAAATAAGAAAACGTATACATGACATATATATTACCTAAGAACTTTTCAAAACTTTATATTTCTTTCTCCTTTTTTTGTTATTATTATAATATCAAACTAACATTGACCTCCAGTAATTGAATGGTCCATATTTAATTTTACGAAATATTTTATTTTTCTGATTTCACACTTGATATTTGATATTCATATTAGAATCTAGACTAATGTGTATTATCGTATACAATATATTAAGACTCATTAAGGATGCAATGCTCCTTAACAGAATTATATTCATACTCAAAATTTGCATTTAAAAATTTTAATACCGAATGAAAAATCATATTCATTCCATTACGATCCTGATAAATTCAAAAAATATTAAAAGCCATGGAACACGCATTTGATCCCAATTCCTACGGAGTCAGAAACGTACGGTACTTCTTTGAACCCAATTTCAAGCCAAGAGGTTGCTTTGTAGATAATATTTAATTGCTTGAGATTGACAACTTAACCATATTATTCTCTACACAAAATAATTAAAAAGGACAATTATATTATATTATATTTTTATCCTTCATTTATTCATAAACACATATTTTGGTACTTAAAAATTTGTTGTAGATCTTATTCATTCAAATATATTTAGACCTATGATCAAGATGTTTTTTTTTAAAAAAAAATTTAATGAATTGAAGTCTGAATCATTCAGATTAAAACTTCCACAAAATGTATAAATAAATACGGCTTAAATATATTTATAACTTTAAATTAATTAGAATATGATTTTGAGTGTTTTTTTGTGAAAAGTACGTTGTGTTTAGATAATATTGATTAAGATTGATAACTTAACTTACATTATTCTATACATAAATATTTAAAAGAGATATTGCACATTTGATCCCTTGTTTGTTCGTAAATATTGATTTTGATCCTTATCATATCTAATTTGACACATTTAACTTTCAATCCATTAAAGTTGCAAAACAAATTTGTTCTACATCATATTTGATTATTCTTATGATATTAATTTGACATATTTAACTTTCAATCCATTAAAATTGTAAAACAAATTTATGTACATAATTGATTATTTTTAGAACTAACACATATGGTAATTTAAGAGTTAATTTTCACATCACATTCTAATCAATAATACTTTATATTACCTAAATATAGAGTAATTGCATAAATTGTATATTTCAATGAATTGAAGTGTGTTTGACTAGATATCAGAAGGACTAAAATCAAAATCCTGACATCATATCAATGACTAAAAGCGCAAATTTCCTATTTTATCCTCTCTTTTTTTTAAAAAAAGTTGATTAATAAATATTTGTTGAAAAAAACTAACTCCATACATATATATATATATATATATATATATATATATACACACGTAGATAGAGAAATAAACATACATATATATAAATATAGATATAGATAAAGAGCTTTAAATAGTGCAAAAATGATGGCTCAAAAGTAGGCCAGAGTGCCAATATTGGTTTTTTTCTTTTCTCAACTCTCCTTCAAGAGAAAGAGACATATAGTCCAAGAAAAGTTTGATAAAGTTAAATTTGATTTGAAATATAATTAGATATGGGTCAATGTGTTTCATCAAATAATTTTACATGTGAAGAAAATACAAGGCCAATTTCATGGAGGCACAAAGATTATCATAGACAAAAATTGGATGAAAATAGAAGGCCAATTTCATGGAGGCACAAAGATTATCATAGACAAAAATTGGATGATAAGAAACATAAAGTTTCTTCTTGTTATGCTATGATCAAAGAGCAACGTTCAAGACTCTATATTATTAGAAGATGTATCATCATGCTTATATTTTGGCATAGATATAGCAAGATTTGATATTCTTCTTGGTATCAATTCAAGATTGGTTGAAAGTTCGGAGGAATTCAAGATTTAAAGTCGATGTATATTCAGAGTACATATATAAATCAAAGTCAAAGCAACTAATAATTCAGTTGAATCCATCATCTTTAAATGAAGTGCTCAACAGATGGTCATATTGAGGTAGGTTGAAAACAAGTTGAATAAAAATGAATCAAAATTGATGTTTCAAAGATTTGATATTTTCTCAATTTCTCCATCTTTACTCCTTCATCTTGGAATCAATTCAAGATTGATAAAAAATACGGAGAAATTCAAAGAATTTTCGATCAATGAATTCAGAATACACAACTTGAGTGGAAGACAATTAAATTCAATTAAACTCGTATCAAGTGAAGGGCTCACCATATGAGCAAGAAGTTGAGGGGGGTTGAAAATGAATTGAACAAAAATGGATCAAATATAAGTTCACGATTAAAAAAATTGATGTGAATGCTGGTTGATTCCTATTAGACGGGTCAAACAATTTTCGATTTGAATTTGTCATCACTAGTCTCTAGTTTGTACATATTGCTTTTTTGGATTGGTAAATATATTTCTTTTTAAAAAAAAAAAGATTTGAAATGATTAATGTGATGAGATTATTTCCTCTTTCAAAAATACTTATCATTTTACTTAATCGAGATGATTACTCCAATTAGCTAATATTATAATTGTTCAAATATGGACAAAATTAGCTTAACCTTGATCTTAAGTAGAATAAATATTTATTAAAGAGAACCAAGGATAATTTAATAATTTATAATTTCTTAAGTAAAGTGCAAACAAAAAATGTGATAACTAATACAGTAATATGATCAATAAGGATAGAGTAATTAGCTAGGAAACCATATATTATAAATTTATTAAATAGAACGCGTTTTATAATAATTAATCAGTTGTCATAATGACATAATTATCACTTTGCAATGATTAGATTAGCACCAAATACAAATCAAAGCAATCAACAAACTTTTGAGGAAATATTTTATTTTCACACATAAAATTTTAAAGAGTTCACACATAAAGAAAAGAAGTCTTTCTCAGAAAAAAAAACTACCCCATAATATAATAGGCACAATAACACAATATTCTTGTTTCTTTCTCTTTTGTTTTTCCTCTGTGTTCGATATTTATATTGAGATTCAACATATAAGGGTGACGTAGTAATCAATAAAGTGAGTTAAATCACAAGGTCTTACGTTCAAATTCCTATAGAGACAAAAAATACTAAGTAATTTTTTTCATTTGTCCTAATATTGATGGACAAAGCTATCTGATATTTATTTTATTTATTAGTGGAAGACATAACAGATATATCGTAAATTTAATCAACGTGCACGCAAACTTACCTAAACATCGCAATTATAAACATGTATATATTAATATTCACTTAAATTTAAATTCAGGTCGAGAAGTATAATATTCTTCCTTATCCAACCATATTCACAAGTCAATTTTTTTGGACCAATCATTAATAATATACAGCTAAACGCGGTCCTAGATTTTCTCCTAATTATACCAAAATCAATGTGCTTTTTTGTTAAACCTTCTAAGCTAATTTAACTTCGACTAATTATTTTTCCTTCACAAGAAAATAGAACCCTTAAGGTTGTATCACAAGCATAATTAAATTACTTTTTCATAATTTGAGTTAATTAATTGTTATGATCTTCATGCTAATTTTTTTAACTATAAACAAATACTAATTAAAACCCTTCATTAATAATTTACAATTATAAACAAGAAACCCAAACTAAAAATTATTTAAAATATTTTCTTTTATATTTAATTTTAAAAATTTTAAACTAAAGTTGACCTCAAAAGAATTGAATGGTTCAAGAAAATTAATGTAAGCGCAGAAACTTAATTTTCATTTTCCACAAGCAAAAAGTTTGCTTGTAGATAAAGTATACTTGCTTGGCATTTGAAAATATATATAATAACTTTTTTATTAAATAAACAAAAGTTTCTTGACATTTAAAATTGTTAAGTATTAAATTAAAAAGTTGCTTGAGATTGACAACATAACGACATCATTATTCTCTATACAAATAGTATTTTTTTTATAAAAAAAATTTGTTTGTTACACATAATTGTTAAAAAAAATAAAGTCCACACATACAAAGACACGTAGATAGAGAAATAAACATACATACATACTAGGTCATGGGGGATACTTGCATATTTAGTCCTTCAATTATTAATAAATTCTAATTTTGATTTTTTTAATATATGATAATTGATAAGTATATTATTAATCCTTTGATTTGTTCTTCTGGTTAAGAGAATATGAATTAAATAATCATAGACTTTGATCTCACTCCTCCTACATTTTTCATAAATTTCTTAAAAATTTTAATTGTTACACTAAATATATAATTATTTATATGTTTTGTTATACATTTGTTATTTGTACCATCATTTCTATTTGAGGGTAAACTAGTTTTAAAATAGTTTAAACATAATATATTTTCTACCTAAAATGAATAAAATACGTGATTTAATTAACTTAAGGTTAAATATGCTTTGATATATCCGCTGGTGAATTTTTATATATAATTTTTTTATATTTTTATGGAATTATTTACATTATTTATATATCTAAAGATATTATGTAAGTTTGTGTTATTATTCCTAATTGAGGCTAATATGACTTCAAAAGTAGTCTAAATATAATATATTTTTCGTATAAGAGAGCAAAAACACAAATATTAATCTAAAAAGGGATAAATATTTTCTAAACTATACAAAATTGAGGGGATAGGTTGTTTGTTAATCATCTTACTATGTTAATTGTTCGATGTCATTTTAACAAGTGCAAAATTGAATCAAGTATTAACAAAGACACATCTGCTCAATTTCGCATAGTTTAAAAGAATATCTAAGTGTTTTTTCAAAATTTAATTAACTAAAGGCTAAATATGTTTAGTCATATATCACCAATTAAAATTAAAATTTATCGAGAATTAAGGGACCAAATTGATATTATACTAGTATATATATAGCCTTAAATAGTGCTTAAAGGGTGGCTCAAAAGTAGGGTCAAGTACCCTTAGCCTTCTTCTCAACTCTCTTTCAAAAAAAGACAAAAAAACACATACAAACAAAGTTTGAAAAACATTATTCACAAAAAAGTTCATTTTTGGGACATTTATAGAGATCATGGGTCAATGTGTTTCATCAAATTTTACAAGTGAAGAAAATAGAAGTGCAATTTCATGGAGACACAAAGATTATCAAAGACAAAAATTGGATAATAAGAAACATAAAGTTTCTTCTTGTTATGCTATGATCAAAGAGCAACGTTCAAGATTCTATATTATTAGAAGATGTATCATTATGCTTATCTTTTGGCATAGATATAGCAAGATTTGATACTTTTTCATCTCCATAAAAAAAAAATCCATCTTTTACTTTTCTTGTTCTTCTTGATGTTAATTCAAGATTTGTTGAAATCGCACGGAAATTCAAGATTTGAAGTTAGTGAATTCAGAATGTACAGTTTGAGCTCAAGGGGCAATTGGATTTGGTTGAACCCATCGCCTTAGGTGTAATTTGTCAAGATTTAGAGTAAGTGGATCCAGAATAAACATTTAGAGTCCCAGAGAATTGTATTCGGTTAATACTTCTTCTTGGTATTAATTCAAGTTGGTTGAATAGACGATGAATTCAAGATTTAAATTCAATAAATTTGGAATATATTGTTGGTTTGGAGGCAATTGGATCGAGTTGAACTCGTATCAAGTGAAGGGCACAAACAACAATTTAGAGCTGGTTAAATAAAAATGGGTCAAATTAAAATCGCGCTTATATATTTCACACCAATAAAAAGTAAGGTGGTTTTTTATTAAATTTGTCACCATTGGTCTCTAGTTTGTACATAGTTTTTTGGATTTGTAAATATAAAAAAATAATGTTTGAAAGTTAAATGTAAATATTTAATTTGAATACAATTTTAGAAGAGAAAATAACCATCTTGGATTATTTTCTGAGATTACTGCCTTTTTGTGATCTTTTTTTTTTTTAATTGCTGTTTGAGGATTTATAATATTAGTAGTTTAGGATTGATGTCATGATTGGTGGGGAGAGAAAAAAATCAATACAATTAAATTAAAAAATGGAAAAAAATTATAATGAACGAATTTAAATTTACTCAAATTTCGATACAAATATTGAGTCTGAAAGCAAAAGTAAGCAATATAAGAGGACAAAGTATAAAATACAAGTCAATCATTATTAATTAAGATACAAGTAAACTTCCACTCTATTTCTTTGTAATTGAAATTGACATTTTCTATGTAAAATACATATATAATAAGATTTGATATTTTATCTCTCCCTTAATTTCTCCATCTTTATATTTCCTCCTCTTTCTTGGTACCAATTTAAGATTGGTTGAAAGCATCGAAAATTCGATTTAAAATTAATAAATTTATAATATATTATTTTAAATCGGAGACAACTGAATTCAAGTGAACTCGTTTAAAGTGAAGTATTCAGCAAATGAGCATGTGGGCATTTGAGATACAGAATTGCATTAAAGCTTCAAAAAAATGTATTCAAATATAATTTATAAATCACACTAATTGAACATGGTTTAAAATTGAAATTTTCAAAAATAAATAGTTCAAAATAAAATATTACATCGTATAGCCCAATATACAAGATTATATCAGCTTCATGACACAGAAATATATTAGTAAGAAAAAAAATGATTGGGAAAAAGTCTATTTAAAGTTGCTTTCTATAGGTTTATCACAAGTCAACATCATTAATTTAGACACAAGTAAATTAAAATTTTTATTTTATTTTTTTGTAATTGAAATTGACATTTTCTATGCATAAAATACATCAGCAGACAGTGATATAATTTCTTGTTATTGGTCAAAAAAAAAATTATAGTATATTATTATTTCATATTAAAGTTTAACTAGATACCAATTGAATAAATAGAGATGATGGATTCACCAACACACACACAAAAAAAAAAATGATGTCCTAATTTTTATATTTGAAAAGATTTTAAACTTTAAACTTTCATATTACCCTTCATTGACTAGTGAGAAGTTTTTATCGTCACACAAATATTATGGTTCTAGGATGGCAATGGCCCATAACATTGAATTCTACCAAATACACGAAGTTGGATCTACTAATAATTGTATCTCTAGTCATATGGAAATTGAAATATAGTATTTGACGTCGAACATTGAATTTCATTATACTCACAAACCCATCGGTGGATTTACTTAAACCGAATTTGTTATGCAATTCGTCAAAAATTGACTAGTTAAAAAGAAATAACTTAACAACGAGTTAATTTCTGATGGAACGCTCGTTTAAAATTCACCTTTTTTTTAAATAGTGAGACATGTGGAACCAAAACTTTAATCCTTTATCCAAATCAAATTGGCAAGAACATAACCATATATAGTTGTTTAGTTTATGTAATGAATATAATCAAATCAAGAATCATTGAAACAACACACATTTCCAGCAATAATATGACACCACAGAATATCAGTGAATCCTAAAGTAAATACAAAAACTTAGATTATCCCTATATGTCTACCTTGATTTTCCCTCAAACTTGTTTGTTATAAATATCTAAACCTCATTAACCTTTAACACAAAATATACATTAACTTCGATACAGATCGATCTCTCTAAAACAATTGTCCTCTATAATAACATTTCACTCTTTGGATTCGATTTTTCACATTACGTTATATTACATGTTTTCTATAACAACATTTTACTATTGCATCCAAAATAGATCTATACAAGCTACGTCATTTTTTAGATAGATTTGAAAATAAAATAAAAAAAATACCACAAGCTTCAATGCAGTCAAACCAATCTCTCTGTAACAGTCATCATCCTCTATAACTCACTATAACAACTAAGTTTTCTTCCGATCCATTTTTTCTCGTTATGTTATGTAATATATTTTTTATAACAACATTTCACTATCACAATCAAAATATATTCAGACAAACGACATCGTTTTAGCGCCCCCACCCTCCCCAAAAAAAAAAAATTCTAAATGGACCCAAAATACTCAGTCCTCCCACAAGGTATCCAACCAGATGAATCATCACCAGAATGGTTAAGTAAAGGTGATAATACATGGGAATTAATAGCAGCCACAATGGTGGGCCTTCAAAGTGTACCTGGGCTTGTAATTTTATATGGATCAATGGTAAAAAAGAAATGGGCTGTTAATTCAGCTTTTATGGGCCTATATGCATTTGCATCAGTTTTAATTTGTTGGGTTTTATGGGCCCATAGAATGGCATTTGGTACACATTTAATGCCAATAATTGGTAAACCAGAACAAGCTATGGCACAAAATTATTTATTAAGTAAATATTCACATTATAATATTCCAACAGCAGATTATGTATTTTATCAATTTGCATTTGCTGCAATTACTGTTATATTATTAGGTGGCTCATTACTTGGTAGAATGAATTTTTATGCTTGGATGATATTTGTACCACTTTGGGTTACATTTTCATATACATTTGGAGCTTATAGTATATGGGGCTCTGGATTTCTTCAGCCCATTATTGATTTTTCTGGTGGTTATGTCATACATCTTTCATCTGGAGTTGCTGGATTTACAGCTGCTTATTGGGTAAATATTTTTTTTATCCTATGTATTTTTTTTCCTTTTTAACTGGTTTGATATGCGTTACTTGAGTTGAGAGTTTTTCAGTCTCTATTTCTAGGAGGTAGCTAGGTGTAAGGTTTGCTTATAGTATACCTTCTTCAGGCCCCACTTAAGTGAATCACATTGAATATGTTGGATAATTTTCTACTAGACATTTTCTATACCTTTTTTTTCCCTTGACCCGAGGATGTATCCAAATAAGTCTTTCTAGCTCTACTCATTCTTCCCAAATTCCACTTATGGACTTAACTGAATATGTTATTGTTGTAAATGTTGTTATGGTGGTATGAATATGATTTTCTGCCCTAAATTTAAAAAAAATGTGTCTTAGGTCCCAAAATCCACATTTCTTAGAACCCTTTTTTGAGTACTTAGACTATAACAGTTTCGATAAACAGTCACTCACTTATTAATTGATTGTTAGGTTGGACCAAGGCATTCACATGATAGACAACATTTCCCACCAAACAACATAATTCACATGCTTGGAGGTGCTGGTTTTCTATGGATGGGATGGACTGGATTTAATGGTGGATCTCCATTAGCCTCTAATTTAATTACATCATTAGCTATAGTCAATACACATATTTGCACAGCCACTAGCTTGTTGGTCTGGCTTTCTATGGACATGATTTTCTACAACAAAAGTTCTGTTATTGGAGCTGTACAAGGAATGATAACTGGCCTTGTTTGTATCACCCCTGGTGCAGGTTAGTCCCGAGGCAGATTCAGAATTTAAAGTTTTTATGAATTTTGGATTCTAGTCCTTTTTAAGTTATTGGGTTCTAATTTACTCTTTCGAGCCTCTTAATTTATGTGGCACCATTTGACTTGACATCAGATTAAAGAAAAAAAAAGACATTTGAAACTTGTGGACAATTTTTAAAGTTCCAAAAGGGGTAAGTTAGTAAAATTATTCTTCTTATATATGATTTCTTAAGGGGCGTGTAACTGGGAAAGTGGACAACTAATATGGAACGGAGGGAGTAAGAAATAATTTAACTTTAGAATATTTCCTTTTAACCCTTAATGAGATGATTTACAAAATACACAAATATTTAAGACATTGTTTTTGGACCACATATTTCAAAAGTTGATTTTGTAGCTTTCCTACCTTATCTTACCTTTTGAAGTTGGATGGGACTCTTTAAGTCAAATGAATGATCTTCGGACTTTTGAAACTTGTGATCTAAAACAGACCTTAAATATTTGCGTGTAAACAAGTTTTTAAAGTTTCAAAAGGGGTAAATTAGTAAAATTATTCTTCTTATATATGATTTTTTTAAGGGGCGTGTAACTAGGAAAGTTGACAATTAATATGGAATGGAGGGAGTAAGAGATGATTTAACTTTAGAATTTTTCCTTTTAACCCTTGATGATTTACAAAACACACAAATATTTAAGACCTTGTTTTTGGACCACATATTTCAAAGGTCGGTTCGTACCTTTCCTACCTTATCTTACCTTATTTGAAGTTAGATGGGACTCCCAAGTCAAATGACTTGATCTCCAGACTTTTAACGGCTCTCAATGTCAATACTACTTAGGGTTCAAACTGTCTCGATTCTAAAGAAGAAGATTCTCTAGTTTGTTTTCCCGATACTTAATACATGGCATTTGAATAGAATCTTTGTTTTCTTTCTTTCTTAAACTCTGTGTTTAGTCAAGTGATGTCACATAAATTGAAACGGAAGGAGTAATCAATTGAACCAAATGTCCATAACACCATGCTCATTGGCAGGTATAGTAGAGTCATGGGCAGCAATACTCATGGGAATTTCATCAGGCTCAATACCATGGTTCACAATGATGGTTCTTCACAAAAAATCATCATTTTTTCAAAAAGTTGATGACACATTAGGTGTCTTTCACACACATGCTGTAGCAGGTTTACTAGGAGGAATCCTCTCTGGTATATTTGCTAAACCTAAACTTTTAAGGATGTTTTATGGTTCAGACAAGTATGGTCCTGGTTTTTTATACAGCATAATTGATGGAGATATCAAAAGAGGACTTAGACAAATGGTTTATCAGCTTCTTGGTGCTGTATTTATTACAATATGGAATGTTGTAGCTACTAGTTTGATATGTATTTTTATAAGTAAAATTGTTGAGTTGAGATTACATGAAGATGATCTTGAGATTGGTGATGATGCTGTTCATGGTGAAGAAGCTTATGCTTTATGGGGTGATGGAGAGAGAGATCCACCTAGATTTAATAGGACACCTAAAATCCCTTCTTTTTGTCGACGTCATGGAACCAATCATTAAAATAGGTGAATTCAGAATCTATAGTTGATGAACCATCTAATGGAAGAACCAAATTTAACGAGGATTTGGTTCATTCCAAACGTACAAGTCGTGAGTATTGTGTTTTATATAGATTTGTAAGCAATTATTGAGAGTGAAGATATTCTACATGTTTTGAATGTTAGTTCGAGTCTCAAAAGTCAATTTATAGAATTTGAACAAGTAACTGGTGAGATTCATAAAGAAATATTCATTTTGATGTGTACTACTATCTACTATTGCATTTATTGTGTATAGTGCTACTTAATTACAATCCACCGTCAAATGCATTTCTTTTGAGTCAAGAGTCAACCAAATTCAACCTCTCCTAAACACAAAAGAGTGAACTATATATATTGTTGAATTTTAGAAAGAACTTGAAAACATAATCATAAAGAGTGCAATCTTATTATAGGGATACACTGGAAATCTTTTTTTCTTATGTATACATAATTTGAGCTAAATGTAACAGTCCAAAATTGAACCATAGACACTAAATTTGCCTCTATTATAGAGAGATGGGAACATAATTCATTTTATCCTTAAACCAGATTCTAAACTAAGTACTAAAAGAGAGGCATGGGAACCAATCATTCAACTAATCTTGAAAAAATCAAAGATAGCAAACTGTTGAAAACTTGAAATTACCAATCTTCAATAGTGCAAGGATCAGCAGGAAGAAATTGAAAAGCCTCTTACACCCAAAGGCACAAAAGAGAGCATTTCTACCCGGTTAACGACTCAGCGCAACAGAAATGCAAGCACAACATATTAACTTCATAAACCAACTTTAGATCTAGGGCTTTCATCCAACATGGAAGCATATCACGAGTAAGAAAGATAACTCCTGGCCTTGGCGTTCAACCTAGAATATGGCATTTCAAAACACACATAGTACTTGACATACAAGCAATATAATTTCCAAAGTCAGCTACGCACAAGCATATCAGGCGCACGAGCACACATACATTCATTAATTGGTACGTTATACCTAAATCTAGTCCAACCAAACTCATAAAGATCCTTAACAAACAGTTTTTACCCATAAGTAGGGCTACCAGATTTCATCCTATCTACCCCCACGAGCATAGTTCCTTTCATAAGGAGAATATGACCTGGATCGTTCCCTTCTTGACCTTCCCCCATAAGGCGAGCGCCTAGGAGAATAATCTCGACCACCTCGATAAGGCGAACGCCTTGGAGGAGATCTTCGGTGTCCATAGTCCTCACGGCGCCCATAGTCCTCACGGCCACGATACCTACCACGGTCATTACCACGGTCGCCACGGAAACCTGTGACCAAAGAAAAACAAATGTTCAAGACTACAAAAATTTTGCCCAAAATTACAAAAACTATGAGAAATGAGAAAGGACTCACCATCGCCCCTTGCGTTCTTAAGCCCTAGATAGTGACCAGGCGTAGGAGTCCTCGCGCGTTTCCTCCGTGACTGAAAAGTAGACATACAGCTTCCTTAACGTGAAGTCTAAACAGGTGCACATTTACATGACAATGGGATATCTAGACTAAACAATATACTTCTTTCTTGAAGTAAGCATGGACATAACACTTCTCTAACCTAGCAAAGAAAACAAAGCTGCTTACCTTCCCCTTACATGCTTGGTTAGGAAGTTGACAAAGCAGATAACTATGTTCTTTTATAAATAAGTATAAGATCATGTTAGTCGTACAGTAAAGCAGCTTAGATATTTGGCATGTTCCATCCAAGCAAAAAGTCGTGGGAGATAGAGACCAATGCTGGATTAGATTGTTGATAATGACCGTAGATTAGTTGAGAGTATTTGCTGAGGTTGTATAGATGTTGGACAATCTAGTTGCTATGTCTAGTTGATCAGATGCATGTGAAATGCTGTTTTAGCAAGCCATTGGTCAAGCTGAGTGAATATAATGTTGCAGGGAAGAACAGATCATCTTTTATCGCTGCCGACAAAGCTGACGCAATGTCTTCTGAATATAACCACAAAATCTCCAAGTCACAAGAAGATAGAAGCGCAATCAAAACGGACATGCTTCACTAACTTAATACAAAGCAGCTCACCTTCTCCACTGTTATGTAGCGGCCTTCAAGGACAGACTGATTTAGGTGCTTAATGCAGCGATCGGCATCCTCAAGACTATCCATTGTTATAAAAGCAAAACCACGAGAGATACGAGAACGCGGCTCCACAACCAAGAAAGCTGATTTTACCTGGCAGACATAAAGTAAAAGAAAAAAATCAGAGCAAGTTCATAAGTTTGGAGGGTGGACGAAGGAAAGCAAATCCAGCCAAAATTGCTACCACACCAGAAGTCATTGGTGTACATGTTGAGAAGATACTACTCATAATCAACTTAGAAAGAAACAAAAAAATGGAAAATAAAGAACTTTTTGCCAAGAGAGTATACGACACATGATTATGCAAAATAAACCTTGCTTGTGAGCAAAGAGGAGAATGCAAATAGAACAAGAAGGATGAATGAGAAACTAATACGCTTGTAAAATGAAGTAGATTACCAACCTTTCCCTCCTTTGAGAAATGCTCCTCAAGGTCCCTCTGTGTCACCCTTGTGGATAAACCAGTTACATAAAGTGTGGTGCCAGGATTAACAGGTTCAGCCCTGAATAAACCGTGGATGAATAAATTTTAGCAACTTAAAACAAGCTCTTAACACAAAAAAAGATCAACACATGGGATACTAAACAGCACTACAAGAAGAAAGACACTGACAAAAAAAAACTTAAGTTCCAACAAACCTTCCTTGACTTCTTGACCTTGATCTGGACCTAGATCTTCCTCTTGGCCTCGACCATGACCTAGACTGGGATCTAGACCTTGACCTAGATCTAGATCTTACCTTTTCTTCTTCCCAAGGAGAAGGAGAGCGTGAATACCTGGAAAGTGCAGGAAGTAACACCAACCAAGTTGAATAACAATAATATAAAAAGCCACATCTTACATACAAATGTAAACCAGAAAAAATAATTTTTTGAAAATGATGCAACAACAGAAAAGCTCGGTACTAAATTAATATTAGAGAACTCACTTAACAAGAGAAAAACAATTGATGCAATGTGTGATGGAATAAATGCGTTTTCAAAAATGATATGCTACTACAATAAGTTTAAAAACAACTATACCTCAATCTCGAACAAGTTAGGGTCAGCCATGCAATTAAGTTTAGAATGACTGACCAAAAACTGAAAAGCTAGAGCTTGAATTGTATCTTAGTGAGCAACCTCCACCAATCAATGACCAGTGCTTTCACAAGTAACCAATGAAACCAGTTGTTTTCAGTAAAGTAATAGATTAGTTCATTGAGATTTAACCGCATACTCTTCTTTCACTTAGGGAGGCGACACCAAAGTAATTTTTTTCTACCAGCACCATAAACTAAACAGGATATGCATCCAACCAAAAAACACGGACATGTGAGATAACTCCAAAACTGGCTACCAGCCAATAACGATATCCAATCAATAAAAATCTAACCACTAAGTCAAAACTTTTGCCTTCAATGTTCTTTATGTTCTACATTTACCTGAATCATTCTAACAGACCACATTATCAAAGTGGTTCAAAGCCCGTATAAAGGAGGACTACAGTAGGCTGAGAGGCAGTGTAAAAATAGTCTAACTATTATGACTCCTTTAAATACTGAAGGACTTTGATGAAGCAAAATGGATGCAGAGCAGAAAAAACATATAGTTGACCCCAACAAATTCACGTCTGTAGTTTTTTATTCACTAAAATTATCTTGCTCAGCTTCTGGTTTTAAATTCACTATACTACCCGTACTTCAATAGCACCTGCATGCATCTTGTCTCTGATAACAGTCACACAGTCACTGATTCCCAATCCACAAGGAAATATAACCCTATATTTTAATCATCTATATAACCAAAACTTCATTGACAATCAATCATGGTTCATCATTCATGAGCTTCCTTTCTGACAGGTAAATCCAGTGTTTTGGACAGCGAGAGGCAACAAAAGGCGACAAGGGCCTGCCTCGCCACGCGGCGAGGCACTCACCTTTTTGAATTGAGGCGCCAATTAATACCAAAAATTAAAAATTTTAATTGCATATATAAATATCCAAAATCTTAATAGCAATAACATATTGAGCCAACATTTCAATTCAAAAACTAATAGTAGATATTAAAAGTCTAGAACTTGAATGAACTAATAATTCAAAATACTCTATTAATTAGTATAAAACTAAATTAAGTAGGGAAGAAATAATTATAGAAGAATTAAATTATTTTTTTAAAAAAAAATATAGGCAGTGAGCAGCAGAGCACTTCAACATAACAGAAGAACAAAGCACTCAGTTCACACTTCACCACCAGTCTACCACTAAAAACAGAGATCTGAAAAACAGAGCAGCATAGTCGTACTGCTGAAAAACAGAGAAGAAGAAGAAAAGAAGGGAAGAACTAGAAGAGAAGAAGAGATTCGCGTAAGTCTCCAGGGGTCGTACCTGAACATCAGTCGTGTAAGTCGTACCTGAGCAGCAGCATCGCGATTCGCAAAGGTCACGTAAGTCTCTAGGGGTCGCGACTTGCAAAATCTGAGGAGAAGCAGTCACGACGCCTAATCTGAGGTGAGTTTGCAAAAATACCCAAAACCTAATTTTGGCTTTTAATTATTAAATCTGACTTTAAAAAAAAAAAGAAAAGGCGCGCCTATTGCATCACCACGTCACGTCGCCAATCGCCTTTTGATCGCCATGGCACTCCCTTTTGAATTCGCCACGCCTCGCTGGAAATACGCGGAGAGGCCTCACCTCGTCGCCAAAGGCGAAAGGCGCTCGCCTTTAAGAACACTGGGTAAATCCAAGAATCAAATTCCAAGATGGCCAAAACTAGGGTTTTCTAGTCCAATAACTGATGGATCAAACATAATATGTGGAAAACATTGAGCTGGTATACCATCTAGAACTACGGCACCAATTAGGAAGGCTTGGTTACAGAGAATGTCAATGACATCTTCATAGTACCTCTAGGAAGGCTGGTTACTTATTACCGAAAGAGCAAAATCAGAAGGTTTTAAGCTGCCGGGAAGCTAAAACCAAGCCACACAATTGTTTTCTCCATGTCAAATGAAAGCAACGTATCTCCCTAGGATGACCATTTCTTTGAGAAAAAAAATTATTGCCCAAAAGCTCATTCAAACTGTTTCAATCCTGTATATATCTCATCTATATTCGATAACCAAGCAGATCTACTTCCCTCATGAGCAATAACATACTTCATTAACAATTAACCAAATCCCTTTTTCATTTCAAATACAGTGTCCTTTCCTTTTCAAAGAAAGAAAACCATACCAATTCTCCATTAACCAAGTCATCCAATTTAGAGAATAAAAATTCAAAGTTGAAAGTAACTTTGAGTAGTTCTTTTGTAAACTGTAAAGGTAAAAAATAACTTAAATAAAGATAAGAAGCATCAAATACAGTAAACATTAACAAAAATATAATATATAAAAATCAATAACCCCAGATCAAGCAATGAGAAAAAAATTAATAGGACCATTTTGCGCGCACCTCGACTAATTTCATAAAATACCTACTATCTCTCACCAGCACAATTACCAGCTAACTCTTTCACAACAACCTACAATCTCCCACCAATACAGTTACCAACTAACTCTATCCAAAATCACCTAATGTAACAAATAATAGAACCACTTTAACTTTTTTTTAATAAAAAAATGGTGTTTGGGAAGGCACCTCAGCTAATTTCATGGAATACCTACAATCTCTCACCCACATACAGGAAGAAATCACCTAATGTAACAATTAATAGAACCACTTTCACTTATTTTAATTAAAAATGGTGTTTGGGCCAGGCACCTCAACTAATTTCATGGAATACCTACTATCTCTCATCTCACCCGCATACGGGAAGAAATCACCTAACGTTCTTCATCTCCGCTGAGATTCAAACATTAAACTCACTTCATTGACCACTCAACCACACCTTGGGTGCTTAAAATATCCAATTTTTCACTTTTCACATGAAAAAGTTACTATATCTCATCCCACCCGCATACAAGAAGAAATCATCCAATGTTCTTCATCTCCACTGAGATTCAAACATTAAACTCACTTCATTAACCACCCGACCACACCCTTGATGCTTAAAAGAACCAATTTTTCACTTTTCACATGAAAAAATCAACCAAAATAAAACATCCAACTACGAGAAACAGATCAATACTCCTATGTACAAATAACAAGTGCAGGTAAAGAGAAACCAACAATAAGCAAGGTATCAAATGCAAAAAAACAAGTGAAAGAAACGGATTCGCACCTTTTTACAGGTGAATCAGCCTGCAGAAAATCACATCCATAGCAAAATTCAGACTTAATTATTAATGCAAAACACACATAGAGAGAGAGAGAAAAAGAGAGAACTTGCCATTTTCTGCAGAGACGAGCAAACCCTAAATCGCCGAAAATGGCGAGATATGTATATGTGAACCCGTTTCTGAAAAGGGGGAAAAGGGTTTATGAACAAGGCAATGCAATTTTAGATTAACAAACATTAATTTATTGTATTTTTTAAAAAAAATAATTAGTATTTTTTTAACCCAAATTATAAGCCACTTGTCCTAGTTAAATTAAAAGTGTGTCGGATTACTAGAGAAAATAATGCATGTATTGATAATAACAATAAATAGAGCAGTCAAAAAGGGTCGGCTTAGCCCCACCCAGGCCAAGCCTCGCGGGCCAAGGAATTTGAAGGGTTAGGGCGGGCCGACCCTTCATTTGGAAGGGATTGAAAATATTCAAGTCAACCCAACCCCAGAAGGGCCGAGGGCTGGGGCGGGCTAGCCTTTTTTTTCTTCTTTTTTTGTTTTCAAACTTATAATTCAAGAAAATGAGAAGGTTTTCAAATCAAATATGACAAACAATGGTGTTGTTTCAATAACACCAGCAAAAAAATTAGTATAATTAACATGTATCTCGCATACTAGATACGCGAGCGAGATAAGAGAGTAACAAGCAAGATGGAAGGGAGGCGAGGGCTCTAGATTTGTCTATGTATCCTAGATACATGTGAATCTACTTAGATTAAGTGTATCTAGAACAAATTAAACTTAATTTTGAGTCCATATTTTCGAAATACATGTAACTGGACGTACCAAAATCTGGTAAGATTCGTAATATTACAACATTACGTGTGTTTAAGTAATTAGATTATATACTAGTGAAATTATTGTAAGTTACCCTTAAATAAAAAGTGTTGGCCTATGAGCCGACCCCGACCCGGCCTCGATCAAGCCTGAAGGGTCAAGGGCCTATATGGATCTGGCTTATAAGCCGTACTTTTAAATGGGCTTGAAAAATTATATTCCAACCCTACCCAATAACGGATTGAGTTGGGTCATCCCCATAGGTTAAGTCTGTTTTGACGACTCTAACAATAAACTTAGCTTATAATCCCGTAAAGTGTTATTCGAGAGAGTGGTGTGTATGCATATTTCATTCCTACCTTGTGAAATACCTTGTGAAAGTAATAAGATTATTTTCGATAGATTCTAGGCTAAGGTAAAATATAGTAATAAAAAAGATAATGAAGAAAAGGGCAATAGCAACAACAAATTGTAACAATAACCGTTCAACAATATTAAGTAATAAGTAATAATATATGTGATATCGAGTACCAATATATATACATGTTATATCTATTTTAATTTGTGTATCTCATTTTTTAAGTAAAAAGAACGTTTATTACTACTATATTTTAGACAATTCTTTAATTTTAATTTTATACTTCATGTGTCATATTTAAATCCATATATATTAATGATATTTTGATGCATGTATATACTCCCCTTCGTCCTTATTTACTTGTCAAATATTTTTTAATTTAATTATTCTTTTTACTTGTTATTTTTGATAAATCGAGAAAGGTCAATCTTTTTCCTTGTATTATACCCTTAATATTAGTTTATTTTAAGTAAAATTTGACAAGTAAAAAAATAAAGTATTTTAATTTAAGACAACACGATTTAAACTTTTTTTTTTTCTTAAATTCTGTTTTAAATTAAAATTAGATATTAGTGACTGGAAGACTTTACTGTAACTAAAACAAATTCCACGGGAAGGATTTGTACCCAAATCAATTTCAGGGTTAACAAATTCCCAATTTGAATTTTCAGAGCTTAATTTTCAGCAACAATGGCAGTCAAAGGGAGGCATTTCCGAGGTTTATCTCGGAAATCGTCTAATTCTACGCTGCTTTTTGCTGTGTTTATTGGGTTTTCATTTTTCGTGCTGATTCTTCTCGCTTTTGGAGTTTTCTCGATTCCTTTCACTTCTAGAGGATCGCGAAAAGTACATGATCTTAGCTCAATTGCTCACAATGCAGCTGGAAGGTAATTTTCATTGTATTGTTTGGTTAATTGTTGCAGAGACAGATCCAGAATTTTAATTTAATAGGTTCAATTTTAAAGATTTTTAGCATTGTATTCGTTGTAATGTTAAAAATTATGAGCTTAAATCTAATATTTGTTGAGATTTTAGCAAATAAACCCATAATCAAAAGGCTACAGCTGCTCCGGATTGCTGGTTACTTTTTTTCATTTTCAGAATTGGATAGGGATCTGATAGTATTTATGGGATTTTTTTGTTTGCTGAAGACGAGATGATCATGGTGGAAGAGGAGATCAGTGGGCTGAATTGATTTCATGGGAACCAAGAGCTGTCGTCTACCATAATTTCTTGGTACTTCCATTAAGTTTTTTTTTTTTTTCAATACATTTTGCATGAATAACAGTATAGGAATAGATGGATAGTATCATCTTTTAGAGTTGATCGTGACGGGATTTCACAACTATTTACCTGGTGGAGGTGCCCATGTGAACTCATGATGGACATATAATTTACTTGATGCTCTTCAAGTTCACACGACTGAAATTACTCTATTGATAAGATACATATCAATGTAGATAGCTCATCTGACACAGTGAATCGAGAAAAGATCAAAGCTTGGTACTTTTTTTTGTTTATTTCAATGGGCTGAAGTGATTTCATGGTAACCAAGAGTTGTCGTCTCTTGCTACTTTTTTTTTCCTGGTTTATTTCAATGCATTGTGGATGGATAGCAGTTCAGGAAGAAATGAGCACTGTCCTCCTTAAGAGTTAGTCTTGACGGTGTTTTGCAACTATTTTACCTGGTGGAGGTGCCCATAGAGGTGGAACCAGGATTTGAAGTTTACAGGTTTTTAACTGCTACCAAACCAATAGCTCGTCTTATTTAATGGGTTCGAAATATTTTGTACAAATTCAATGAATTAAGCAAAAGTTACTGGGCTCTTCCAAATCCATAAGTGATATTACAGGCCTTGGAGTGCCCATGTGCTTTGAGATGCATGTTTGATTATTCGAAATCAGGACTGCAGTCTTAATTTACTCAGTGCACCCCAAGTTTGCACGACTGAGATTACTCTATTGACATGATATTCATTCATGGATACTACTTCTGTAAGGGTAATGTAATATTCTTTCTTGATGGTCAGGAAGACTGTCATGTGTAGGAAATGAGAAATACTTGCATTTGGATTTCTTTTACTACACAAATTTGGGAAGGGCACATTACTTATGAATTTGGATAAGATACAAATCAATATAGATAGCTCATCTGATGTAGTGAAATGAAAAAAAATCAAAGTTTCATAACGATGGCAACACTTGATTTCTGTGTTCTTTTTCTTTCTTTAAATCAGCATTGGCATCGCTATGCAATTTGCTTTTGCACTGTGCCACTGCAAGAAACCAAATGCACTTCTCTGCCATTCAAGACCATGTAGATCACTATAACTTGGTTTTCAGCAATCATCAATAATATTGAGGAAACTAGTGTCGATATTGATTCAATATTGATACTAGTGTCCTCATCATAGCATTTACCTGGTGGTTCGATGGCTAATGTTTTGCTGTTTATTGTTTGACAATAACTCTTACCTTTACCGAAAAAATGGGAAGAAAAGATGCATTATCACCTTGCATATAGTGGTTTCTATAGAAAGAAACATAAATACGCTTTGTAGGACAATGTATCTCTAGTCTGAAGATCAAATCAGATTCTTTTTTTTTAGTTTCCTTTTTGTTGTTGACTGGAAATTGTAAATGATGTTGAAACCCTGCTAAAAATTTCAGATTCACTACATTGATAGTCAGGGTCTTTTTGATGGGATGTCAGCACAACACAATCTTTGTGTTGTTCGTTACTCCTTTCGTTTCAATTTATGTAACCGTTTTAGTTGGGTATAGAATTTAAGAAACAAAGAAGAACTTTAGAATTTGATGTCAGCACAACACAATCTTTGTGTTGTTCGTTACTCCCTTCATTTCAATTTATGTAGCGGTTTTGGTTGGGTATAGAATTTAAGAAACAAAGAAAAACTTTAGACTTGTGGTCTTAAATATGTCATGAAATTTTTGTGCTATAAAAGCATGAGAAGTTTAAAATTAAGTTGTTTCTCAATATAGAAAGGTGACATTCTTCGTGGAACAAACTATTTCGGCTGCGATTCTCAGTTTGACTATAGGTGAATAAGGAAATAGTGCCCCATAAAATAGAATCGAAGTAGTTTTAACAATGCATACCTTTAAGAAAAAAAATAAGTGGTTTGTGGGTTGATGCATTTTCTGGTATCTTTGGAGTCGTTACTAATGTTCTCATTTGAGCATATCTAATACTGGATCTGTTGACCAATGCATTAACTGTTTCTGAAAAGTTGCTATTCTGAACTTCCTTCCTGTTTTTTGGGCAGTCAAAGGAAGAATGTGAATATCTGATTAATCTTGGAAAGCCTCATATGAAGAAGTCAACTGTCGTTGATAGTGCTACTGGCAAGAGTACAGACAGCAGGTAAGCATCTCTTTTGCTTGTTCGTCTCCATTGTCACTGTTTTAACTAATAAACCTCCCTGGCAGGGTTCGAACAAGTTCGGGAACATTTCTTGCCAGGGGACAAGATAAAGTAGTCAGGACTATAGAGAAAAGGATTGCAGATTTCACCTTTATACCCGTAGGTATGCTGATTTTATACCGAAATATGTGATTCTTTGAATTTTCACTGTTATTTGCTATTACTCTGGGTGTGTGCATTTTGCATGATGCTCGATCTTAGACAGGCCTTGAAAAAATACCATACATGTTGATATAGAAAATGATACCACCTGTGTCTTTTTGTGATGGAGTAGGAATTGGCTATTTGGTCTCACTATGATCACATATAACGTCTGCTATTACTTAGGAATTCCAGTTTGCTTCAGCTGTAATTTTCCAGGGGAATATTCTTGTTGAGATCCTCTGCAGAAAGGGTCGTTTCGTTCAGCCTATGAATGATTTTGCTTTTGTTGATGGCTATTGAAGTTGTATGCATTTTCTCTGGAGAAGCTTTATCCGAATCTGAGATTCAGTTCAATTGCATGATTAATGGGTGGGAATGCATTGGAAACTAATTACATGTGCAAACTTAAACTAGTACTTTTCAAATCCTGCAAGGCAAAATCTGGGTACTACAACTCATGTAACATTCGGATTGTAACATATATATACAAAGTACCTGTTTCAAAATAATCTGGGTGTTAATAACTGCTTCAAATTACTCCTCTTCCCTATACGGACCATAAAATTTTGTGTTTATTTGAGGGCTGATTTTCTTTTGGAAAAAAAAGGATCTCAAAGGGGACATATATCATCTACATGGTCCAACCAGACAGGCATATTTGTTTTTCTTGACACAGCTAAACTTACTAAATTTTCCTCTTTAACTACCCAACAATTTGACATGTTTGCCAATATGCACTGTCTTGAATTGCATGTAATTGGTGCTTCTGCTTCTGCCTATAGAGCATGGTGAAGGTCTTCAAATTCTCCACTATGAAGTGGGTCAAAAGTATGAGCCACACTATGATTACTTTTCGGATGAGTTTAATACTCAAAATGGTGGTCAACGCATTGCTACGGTTTTGATGTACTTGTAAGTGGCTTTCCCTAGGTGAGGTTTATATTTACGTATTTAGTTAGTTACTCTGGTTAATATCTCTTGCTGCACCGCAGATCAGATGTTGAAGAAGGGGGAGAAACTGTATTTCCTGCTGCCCAGGGAAATTTTAGTGCAGTTCCATGGTGGAATGAGCTATCTGAATGTGGAAAAGGTGGACTCTCTGTAAAACCAAAGATGGGTGATGCTTTGCTTTTCTGGAGCATGAAGCCTGATGCTACTCTTGATCCTTCAAGCTTGCACGGTGAGTAATGTTCATTAAGAGTAGGTTCTGAATTCTGATAATGGCTGCTGATTGATTTAAGAAGCTCAACTAGAATATACTGTCATGTTATCTGATCATTTTAAATCACATGAAGTATCGACCTCTGTACAACTTAGCAGAGCTCATGACTACCACAAAGTTTGTCGACAAACAAGTTCAATTATCTGTGTCTTGTTGTAGGTGGGTGCGCCGTGATTAAGGGTAACAAGTGGTCATCTACAAAATGGATGCGTGTTCATGAATACAACATTTAACCTACAGCAAAAGGTAAATATATCCCCTTTAATGAGGATAAATAAATACAAATTAATGCATTTCTAATCTGTTGCCCAAGTTTTGCAAAATCACTCTGGTCTTAGATATGTTTCTTCTTCTTGAATCTCACAATTATGTGGCTTCATGCTTATTGTAGGTATGCTACAGAAATTCATTAGAAAGTGATGATCCAAGTCTTTGAATGTGTCCTTGAGTTATGTTTCCTAGTACTAGTCCTATAGACCCAAAATGTAAGATTAGCTCTTTGCGGACAAACATTAAACTCATTTATGAGGACATACTACGTAGCCGTCATTTGTGAGTATATACTCCCTTTAACCAAGAAGATGATTATTTTTTCAGAAAAATGTAGTATTAGCTCCTTGCAGACAAACAGTTAATTCATTTTTAAGGATAATAGACTACCTAGATTTCATTTGTGAGAATATACACTCTTTGAGCCAGAAGATGAATACTTTTAGGAAGTGGTGTCCCTACAATGAAGGGTATGATGAGGTCGTACTCTGGCATATATAATGAGGAAAAGAATCATTTAAATCCAAGGCAAGAATTACCCCTATACTAATTATGATAGAGTTGAACCTCTAGTATGTGACAGAGAACTGTTTCATCACTCTCTTCATATCGTGGGAATAACAATAGGAATGTGATTCCCATGTTTCTGGAAACCCCTTTAGAGTTAGAAGGTTTGAGGTGGTGTGGAGTAATATTTAAAACATATACACTCCGAGCCTAGACCAGCGGATCAGTCTGTACCCGGCACGCTCTTTTTATTAGTTTGTTAAGAGCACCATTTCGTTGCACATTACAAATTTTAGTTGCCTTCTAGAATATCGGTGTACCTTTAGCATGACTGCATGAGATCCTCTGCAGCTTCCCTTTCTTTGTTTACTTGTCCACCCGTCCAAATTCAGTTTCAGTTATTCTCCTAACTGAGGTAAGAGGTAGAAAATGGCTGAATCATACATGTGTAAAATTCGTCATCTCTAGTGGAGCAATCTTGTAGATTTATCCTGTTCTTTAGATTTGACAATATCGCTTATGCAGGTCCACTTTCGAGTTTGGATGCACTCGCTGTTGTACGATTTGTATCAAAAGAAGTTATAATCTTGTAATTTTAGGAGAGCTCAGCTTTCAACCTCAAGCCTATTATACTCAGATGGTACTATTTTCTTCATCTTTTTCTTTTTGGTTCTTCCTTTTCCGCTTTGGTTCTCTTTTGTATTTTATCGACTTATAGTGAATACAGTCGAGTAAAATCACTCAGCACAAGCTTTTATATGAAATGAGAATTATAGCTATTTATATACAATATCCGGTATGTACTACATACTCAGGCGGAGCCATGATTTCAACTTTACGAGTTTTGAGTTTTAGAACAACTTGAAGTACTAATAACTGGGTTGAGTAAAAGTTAGTGGGTTTGATCTCAATAATTGAATGATATTATAAAGGGAAAATTGTATATAATAGCAAACTATTAATTCAAATTAAATGCTATAAATATAGTTTGATTTAATTGTATCCCATATCAAACTGTTGCTATTTCACGTCTCTCCTGGTGAATCTCACTCGCCACTCTCGTTCTCTCCCTCGCCTCTCTCATTTTTTATACAAACGCAAGTGTATAAAGTGCGTTTGTGTTTGTATAAAGTGAGAGAAAATTGTATATATACATATATTTTCGTTCCCCTCTCTCCCCTCTCCCAGATCTCGCTCGCCATTCTCCCAGATCTCGCTCGTCATTCTCCCAGATCTCGCACTCTTACTCGCCTCTCTCACTTTATACAAAAAACGCAAATTGTATAAAATGTGTTTGTGTTTGTATAAAGCGAGAGAAAATTGTATATATACATATATTTTCGTTTTCCTCTCTCCCCTCTCCCAGATCTCGCTCGCCACTCTCCTAGATCTTGCTCTCTCATTCGCCTCTCTCACTTTATACAAAAACGCAAATGTATAAAATGCGTGAAAATTATATATATACATATATTTTCGTTCCCCTCTCTCCCCTCTCCCAGATCTCGCTCACTCACTCGCCTCTCTCACTTTATACAATTGATCTTTTTGTATATGTATACCAAAACAGATTATACAACTGATTTCTTTTGTATATGTATAACGAAATATATATATTTATGTTTGCTAGGGAACGCAATTATGCAAACTTTGCTATAACATACAAATATGAATTTTGTGTTTGCTATATGTGAAAGTTGCTCTATTATAAATAGAGCTAGTAATTAAAGTCCCCTATAAATTATTATATTTTTACGAGTTTCATATTTAAATTATGCCATATTTTTTTTCTTGCGAGGGTTAAAACCAACCTGACTAACACATGACAAAGTATTTCATAAAAAAATTGACTTTGTTATTGTCCATAAAAATAAATATATTACATCTCGATTTCAAAATCGAATTATAATCAGTAGGAAAAAAGTAACCTATGATCTAAAAAAGATTTTGTGTCCCAAGTTTAGCCAAAACCAGTTGCTAATCGCCCACTGTAATATCCTACTTGTTATTATCTTAATTACTCTAATTAACCACACGCCTCAGCTAATTTTCTAGTTTAACCTACCCTTCTTTATAGTTCATGCATTGACTTTATAATATAATAATGGAATAATTTTTTAAAAAAACATATAATTGGCAGGTGAGACTTTGAGGGTTAATTGTGTAATAATATCATCTATTACTTTTCTCCTCACACATTATTTGGGACGGACATAAATCACTAAGCAAATTTATCGAATCGAATTGAAATTTATCATATTAAAGTTTGATCATCGTATCATACTGAACTTTTCAAAATTTGATATGTACTTTTGATTACTTATTACTAAATTATCATAATCTAAATATTGAATCGAATATCAAACGTTCATTTCGTGTCGAATCTTAATTGTTCGAGCTTGTGACCAATTGAATAAGTCATGTTAGTTGTGTCATCCTCACATTCCAACACACATTATCTTCACCCTACGTTGTAGCTCCATTTCCACTATCCAACCACCATTATATCTCATATTCCATAATATTTATGTAGATTATATACAAGTTCTTTTTGGATAATATTTTCTATTTACGTACGTATTATAAGAGTTAAAATTAAAATTTAATAATAACTAAGGGATCAAAAGTATAATTCCATTAACTATTTATTTATAATATAAGTTAATTAGCATTCTTGTATTTTAATTCATTTCCCTAATGTAGGTAGCTACAAAATCTTCATCAAAGTTTGTTTGGTAGGGAGGAAAATATAAAAATATTTTCTATATTTTTTAGGTTTGGTTGGTTAAAATTTAAAAATATTTTTCTCTCAAAAAATAAGTATCAGTATAATGACTTTTCTAATGAAAATAAAAAAAAAATAAGTTTCGAAAGTGACATTCACATCGATTGTTTTTCTCCACATCCACCCAACGATCCCACCACTAACCTCACTTCCAGTTCCTAACCTATCCCACCCTCATCCTGTTTTGCAAAATTACATATAAATATTCATGAGATGATATTCTTTTTTATTTACTTACCAAACACTAGAAAATAAGTAAAGAATTCACTTATTTTTCAAGAAAATATTTTTCTTCATACCAAACATACCCTTTCAATAACCACATACCCAATGTATTCCCCACATAATGAGGTCTGAGAAGTTTAGAGTATATGCAAACCTTATCTCTACCTCAGTTGTGATGTAGAGAGACTATTCCCGATAGGCTTTCGACTCAAAACAAAAACAAACTAGAAAAAGATGTAGTGAGAGTACAAGAGACAATAGATAGTAACAAAACAACAAATAGTAGCAGAACAATTCTACAACCAAATAATACTACAATTGAACAACACGAAACAAACAAATACTAATTTATACCAAACACACCTTTAATACAAAATTTAATAGGAAAAATCAAATTGGAATATTTCTCTTCTTGTTAATTAATGAAAATGAAGGTTTCAGGGTGCACTTTTTTCTTTCTTCTTAGGGGCCACAAATGAAACCGCCCAAATAATGCAAGGTGGATTTGGATGAAGAAAAAAATAAAAGTGCATAGAAGTAGGGCAGTTCATCAAATTTGATTGGTATCCATCACAAATATTAATTTATTTAATAATAATTCAATAAAAACAACACAATAATATTATAAATGAAACACAATAGATCTTTATAAGTTCATTTAATATATATATATATACAAGGTTAAGATTACTCTATTACGTATATATATAACATATGTTGAAGTTTCTTAATCTTTTTATATAATTTCTAAATATGTAAAATTATTTTCAATAATTTTAAGAATTATATGTCAAAATGCATTATTAACTAAAAGAAAATATCCTTAAAATTCGAACAATGTCATATAAATTGAGATATACGAAAATTAGGATACTATTTGTTTGACAAGTGGACATAATAAATGGGCATCACTCCCTATGTTCATAGTACATAATCCTCTGTCCTTCCTCTTTGTGAAAAAGAAATATCTTTGCCACTAGTAATGTAATAAAGTTCACAAACATCTATCCAACTCTCACCCAACTACATCTACAAAGTCTCCTCTTTTAAACTAAACAAATATGGGGAGAAAAAATAATATTACTCCCTCCGTCGTCATTTTAGATTTCACGTTCCTTAAAAAATTATTCTCTTTTTTTAATAATAGTTGTCCACTATACTAAAAAAGTTGTCCATCAATATTTGTCCAATTTAGAAAATCAAGAGATAATTTACTTTTTGTATTTATTTTACCTTTGCTATTAAATATTATTTATCATCTAACACATTTTTCAAAACATTAAATTAAGTAAAGTCAAAAGATAATATAGTAATATTACCCCTATTATTTATTATTTCTTAAGGGGTATGTCAAATCAATAGTGAACAACCAGAGGTGTTTCTAGAGGGGGTTACGTGGGTTCACGTGAACCCATGCTCCCCTCTCTAGATCATATATAGTAGTATTGTAGTTTTCAAAAAATATTTAAATATAGAAGTATGAATCCACGTTAAAAGTAGCATATAATAATACGATGATGACTAGGTGTACCTCTCTAAGCAAAGATAGAAATTTAAATCTTTTATCTATCTTATTTTTTTAGCAACACTCCTCCAAGTGGTTATCGGTAACACTTTTGGCGTTTCAATCATTTTATTTTTTTTTTGCTTTAATCTTTCAAAATTTTGAGGTGTGTTACGTTGGAAATTCCTTAAAAAAAATAGCACTGTAAAACTTTGATATAATTAAATCAAATGCGTATATTAAAATTTAAAACTAGTAGTATTATATATGTTGAACCTATAATTTTTAAAATTTAACGTTCAGTGTAAATAACGTAAAGTTCAAAGTGATCAAATTTATATCTTAGATGCATACACCCATCCTTCCGAAATCCTGGATACGCCTCTGTGAACAACTATTGTTGGACAGATGGAGTAGATAATTTTATCATTGTACCCTTATTTAGTGTTATCTTGAAGTCAAGTTTTCAATAAATACACATGAATAGTAATATATTTCAACTAATTAATTTGACCGATGAAGATGAATAAATTACTTAGTTTTTTTATGTTAGTCAAATTCATATTTTTAAGACTAATAACTCTTAAATGTAAAATAGAAAGAATAGTGTCATTTATGTATTAATTTTGTGAAATGACAAATATTAAGGAATATTTATTTTTAATAAGGACGACATGAAAATAGAAACCTAGGAATACTATAAACAAAAGATTCTCTTAAAAATAGAAATTACATATGCATAATCATTCTTTCTTCTATAAGTGCGCACTAATAATATATCTGATATAATCTCATAAATACTATTTAGATAAAATAATATATACATAAATTTTATATCTACTTTTGGATACAAAAGTTCTTCTTCTTAAGTGTCTTAAGTTTACAATTTATTAGCTAGAATAATTTAAATATTGCATAAACTCACCTAAAAAGGTGCTTCCATCGATCTATTTTACTTGTCGTTTTTTATTAAAAATAGATGGTTCAAATAATTATTATTGAGAAAATAAGATATAGTTAAAATATTCAAATTGTTCATTATACTAAAAAAAGATATCTATTTTTTACTTGTTTAATTTGAAAAATAAATAAATTAAGAGATATTTATCACTTAATTTTCAATTTATTCTTACTATTAACTATATTAATTTTTTCAAAATTAAATTTATTATATTCAAAAAGTGATCATTTTATTTATTGCTCTTTCAGAATGTGCTAAGTCAATACTAAATAAGTAAAACTCATCTGAGAGAAAGTCTTCATTTTTACCCTTACTCAATATATGTCATGAAGATAAATTAACACTATGAAAAAATGTGTGGTATTATATTGAGATCAATAAATAAATAAAAATAATTTAATTAATATAGGTTACTATTTTTTAAAAAGCGTGAAAAATAAAACATGCCAAGTAAAATAAATTGGGGAGAGTAAAACATTTTCATTCTAAAGGTGTGCACAAATTTAGGTCGAATCATCAAAATGTGTGGTGTAATAATTAAGTAAATGAATTCTTTTTTGATATAAAGAAATAAAACATTTATAATGGACTTTTAAATTATTTTGAAATTATAATTTTAGATTAATTACAACCCCTTATTAAATACATGGTACCAAACACTTGAGGAAAACTAATAATTTAAAAATATACTACTCAAGTGTGAAAAATATTTATTAAAAAAGAGAAGAATGAAAGAAACTAGAGAGACAAAGTGAAAACTTTTAGCATGTGAGTTTCTTGCCTCAATTGGGTGTATCATTTAAACCCACAAGCAAAGATTCAATTTTTTGTCAAAAAAGAAAGACAATTCCCATTCATTCAAATTGCTTTGCAAAAACCACTAGTATGATGTATTAACAAGTACATTTTTTAAATTTTAATCAGAAATTTCAAGTTCGAATATTGAGTAGATATATAGACATAATATATAAATAGACTTTTTAACTTTGTCTTATTCGACATCTTTATTTATCAATTTTGGATGTGCACAAATATGTACGTAAATTTGTATAGAATTGAACAAGTAACGCACATATCCTATTTGGCGTTTTATATGGCAATTCGTGTCCTACATGATATTCTACGTGGTGTCGTACGTGTATTGTGACGCGTGTGACTACTTGTTCAAATTATATAAGCTTAAGTGTTTATTTATGCACACTCGAAGTTAAAGAACATAGACATCAGTTGAAACTTGAAACCAAGTTTAAGGACATATTTATATATTATGCTTGTAGAATTTACTTCTTTGAAAAATATTTTTCTTTTATTTTTTAAAAGAACTTTAGAAAGTTATTGTCTGTGTTTGACTAACTAATCTAAAAAAAATAAGGAAAACTATTATTCAAAAATATATTTTTTTCCTCTAAAAACTTAACCAAACACCTTATTTTTCTAAAATAAACATATTTTGAAGGAAAAAGAAAACACTTTTGGCTTCTTAGAAGTTTGACAAAACAGACTAGAAACACTTTTATTAGAAAACATATACCTCTAATATCCTAATATAAAACTTTTAAACATGAATCTAAATTTAATTTGGTCTCAATATTGATATCGAACATCAAACATCGAGCAAGAAATTAAAAAATTGACAAAACAGACTAAAACCACTTTTATTAGAAAACGTTATACCCCTAACATCATAATATAAAACTTTCTGACATGAGTTTAAATTCAATTTTTTCTCAATACAGATATCGAACATCAAACAAAAAATAATTTTTTTTGTCAAAATCGACTAAAAACACATTTATTAGAAAACATTATACCCCTAATATCCTCATATAAAACTTTTCTACATGAATCTAAATTTAATTTGTTTTCAATACTGATATCAAACACCGAATCAATAAATAAAAATATAAACTTTCTTTTTCTCATTACCTTCTTTGTTTCTCTCATGAGAGAGAGAGAGAGAAGTGTATCAAACAAAGCTATAAATGCTAGTTGGTTTTGTGGTTTCTTTTCAACTTCACATCACCCTCTTAACTTCTTTATATATACAACTACACACAATACAATATTTACATTGAATTTATTACTATAATATAGCTGTTTTCTTATACAAATCTCTTAATCTTTGCAAAAGTAAAGAAAAGAAAAAAAAAATGGATTTTTACACATATCCAAGAAGTGCTTTTTCTTCTTCATCATCAATTTTTTCTTCATTTTGTATGATGGATTTGATTGAAAGAGCCAAAGATTTCTTCAGATTTGCTGTTTCTACTATTATTGGGAATGTGTTTTCTGCAATTTTCACATTTTTCTTTGCATTAGGTGGGTATATACTATTATAAATTCTTATTTACAATTTTTGTGTATTAAATTGTGACTTTTTCCTTTTTTTTTGGGGGGGGGCTTGATTATTCAATAGGGTTTGTCGTAGATTGTGGATCAGATTTTGAAAATTTATATTTGATTATTGTTTGAGTGGATCTCTTTTTCGGGATTTGTGTAGTTTCTTGTGCTTCAATTTTTGTCTTTACCTTTGTTGGAGTTTGTGTCATGTTAATATCTATTGTTTCTTTTTTGTTTTGGTTTCTTACTTGGTGTCTTGTATTTTTGAAGTCTGACAAAATTCGAATTCACATAAGAAAGTCTCATATTGGAGGTAAAATGCTGTTAACAAAAACGTCTCGAAGCCGAGACCTCATGTTATTATCTGTGTTTTCTTGTACTTGTGGGAAGGTCTGGTTACACTCTATCCTCTGCATACCTTATTTTGTGGGATCACATTGGGTATATTTTTGTGGTTGGTGAGTTTTTTCGGGAGAAATTTCACTTTTACTCGAAAAAGTTCAAATTTTTTCTGAAGTAAAATGTATATACAAACACAGCTTGAAGTTTTCAAATTTTTGAGTTTCAACTTCAAAACCTATGACCAAACCAGAGAGAAATTTTGTGTTATGCATTTTTGATATGGGTTAGCTAAGGTTATTGGACTTTTTCTCTTCCAACTTTCAATCTAGCTATCTTGTTGATTGTGTTTTCAACCTGAATTTAGGTATGATATTATTGAGTTTGCCTTTAATCAGAGACAAATTCAAGATTTTAGCTTTATGAGTGTAATGTTTGGTTATAAAAACTATTCATAAAGGAGATATATATACAAATATGTTACAGTATTTTTTTCCCGAATAGACTAATAAGGAAATAGTGCCAAACAAAGTGGAGTAGTATTTTTGGCATTTTAAGGATAGGTTTTACTGTTGTACCATTTGATTTTCAAAATTACAGCAGAATAGATTGAGTAAAAACTAAGATGAAATGTTTTATTCAATATTTTGTTTGTCATTTGAGCTAATAAGCTAAAGTCGGATAGCCCGAAGTGGAGCCAGAATTTGAAGTTCATGAGTTTGGGATTCTAGCCCTTTAAGTTACTGAGTTCTAAATTATAATAATTTGTATATATGGAATGGATTTCTTAAGACAAAGACAGACTTTGTACCAAAGTTACTAGGTTCAGTCGAACTCATATTGCAGATAGTTATATGACTGAAAGAAAAACAGATTCGAAAATTTGCAATAAGAAAGTTGACTCTCATTTCCTATTAATGGAATGAAGTTGTGATTTGCAAATTCGCGGGTGATTGTGTTTCAGCTGATGATAATGTTACAAGTGACTGCTTTTTAGTCAGAATGTGAAGGTAATAATAGTGGCATTGATTTTTTTGCAGTGGGCACCTTATTAGGAGCAATGACAGGAGCTTTGATAGGTCAAGAAACGGAAAGTGGATTTATTAGAGGTGCCGCGGTTGGAGCCATTTCTGGTGCTGTTTTCTCTCTTGAGGTCTTTGAGTCATCTCTGTTACTATGGCAATCTGATGAATCCGGAATTGGATGTGTTCTTTACTTGGTAAGCAACATAGCACCTTTTGACACTGATACTTTTGAAAGTTTAGCTTTGTAATTTTGTAACGTCTGCATCGGATATCAGTACATTGAGGAAGGATTTAAGTGAAATACACTGAGAGCGTAAAGAAATTTAACTTGTTATAGCATGTCATATCATATACCTTTGATTTCACATTACTATTAAATGCTTATTAAGTAGAGTTATGTGCAACTGCTTTTTAAGCGACTTGATAATATTTTATACTCCCAGTGCATAGAACTTAAACAATCTCCTGATCCAATAGTTAAAGATTTGTTTTTCGTCCATTTCTCACTCCTCCCCGCACGAGGTGCACAAGCTATGTGTTACATACTTCTTAGGTTTATGGTTAATGATGGTTCTGTTGAACTTGTGCAGATTGATGTAATAGCCAGCTTGTTAAGTGGTAGACTAGTTCGTGAACGGATTGGTCCAGCAATGCTTAGTGCAGTGCAAAATCAGGTATCATGTAACATAACTGCTAGCCATTTGGAATTCTGACAGCAACTTAAGCTCTCTTCATTTGCTGACTCTTTCTTGTCGTTGATCAGATGGGAGCTGTTGAAACTGCATATGAAGAGGTGCCTAACATTTTCGATACAGGTGGGGCAAAAGGTTTGTCTGGACATTTTGTGGAAAAGATCGCGAAGGTTGTAATTAGCAGTGATAACAATGTGGATGATACAGGGGAGAGAGTCTCGTGTTCAGTCTGCTTACAGGTAAATTATGTTAAACAAAGCTATTTATTTTTCCGTTTGTATTGTTCTGATTGATTACTGATGTATCCAGGACTTTCAACTGGCGGAAACTGTTAGATGTTTGCCACAATGTCATCACTTGTTTCACCTACCATGCATCGATACATGGTTGCTGAGACATGGCTCATGTCCATTGTGCAGACGGGATCTATAGGTGGTTGTACTCTGGTAAATAGTTATAAGGTTATTTAATTTCTTCATACTTACTGAAAAGGATTTCCCCCTCTATGTTTGCCATCACATGCAGTATATCGAGGAAGCCTATGTAATTTAGTGCCCTATATGCACTTTCCAGTATGGTCATTGTAGTCAATTACCATTGTGTAGAAAGAATTTTAATCTATTATAGTATAGTGCTCACTACTTCTACTAAGTAAGTATTTTTGTATCAGCACCCTCATGTTTCGTGCAAACGTCTTGCAAGAATAGGTTTACTGTATCTAATTAGTTGCAGAACATATGAGTTTTCTGGTGAAGCTGTGTTCGTCTAAGAGGATAATATGTTTATCCTCTTAGACGGATTTGTGTGTTGTTTTGGATGAGACCATAATCATCGCGCTGTTCAGTCTGGGCATGGAATTTTATCCTCTTGTAATGCTCTATAGCTGAGAAATTGCTTAGTAGGTGACTTTTGTTACTGAAATAGTTGGATATCTTGAGGCTGCAAGTTTCTTAGTTTAAACATTTAGTTGAGAGGCTTCAACAAGATCTTTCTTTGGTAGAGTAACTGCATTGTAGGTTGGATCTTTCCAGCTGTTAGTTCTGTGATCTTCATTTTATGTAAAGGAATGGACAAAGGCAATTGTGTGATTTGTTGTCTGATCATACTCAAAATTATGTATCTAGTTATAATATTTTTACCTAGTTGCTGCACTTAAAGTGGTTTTCGACAACACTCATTTTTGATAAGCTAGCTTGAGCGTACCTTAATTAATTCCACTGAGTACCTGGTAATTGGTATCTTCCACTAGCACGAGTACCAAGTAACTCTATCCACTAAAGCTTGGATGGAGGGAAAGAAATCACCTAGTATTTTTGTCTTAGTTGAAATTTAAATTCGACAAGACTCTTATCAATCTCAATTTGCAACTTCCAATATCTCAAGAGGTTGATCCAGTTGGGGATGCTAGTTGTGTTGTTTGTCTCAGTGTTCTGCTGAGTAGTACTTGTAGATGACATGAAATAGTTCAGAGGGACCTGACTGCCGATCTCATCTCCTGACCCAAGACTCAGAGTCCGTACACGACTAGGACCCTACTCCCAACCCGAGACTAGGCTCTCAACAAGGACCTGGGATCCGACTCATGATCTTAAGGTTGGTTCCTAGGGTCAGAGTTCCTTGGTCGGGGTTAGGTTGGATCTTGGTGAATTGTACTTAGACTTCGAGTGTTATATAGATAAACAGTAATGTGGTATGTTTCTTGCAAATCGGTTATCAAGATTACTTAAGTTCTACCAGAATATGGAATTCTAAAATAGAATATGATTTACTCATAAAAATATGGCTAAATATGTGTCAATCCAACTCATTTTGTCACCCAAGCCAGTTTTACCCATCTGAAATATGGGTGGCTCAAATTATTATTCATTTTATATTAATCGTTTTCAACTTGCTCATATTTGATCCAACCCGCCCAATCACCACCCTACTTATGGGTCTAAGTAACTATACAACGTCAAAATAAAGAACTTTTACACTATCAAGTCACCTTTATTTGTTAGCAAAAAGTAGTCTGTCTTATTTTTAAATTACAAGTCATTTCATTTAGTACGAGATTGCTTCACACTTCATGGTGCTTACACCTCTTACCTATCTCGATCCGCATTGACCAGTGCTCTATCATAATTATTGCCCATTACATTATGGGACACTACTGCCAATTCTGGCAGTGAAAAATGCATAGAGATGGATGCTCTGGAAATCTGTGTTGCGGACTCTCCAATAATGTTGTTGTACCTGTGTCAATACTCAAAAAAAGTACTGCTTTTAAAGAATCCGACATGCACCCTGTCATGATTTTTGAAGAGTCTGAACAACATAGTTGGTAATAACATAATTATAAAAATGGAGATTTCACTAGAAAAATCAACATTGATCCCTTTGATCAGTATTCACCAAGCAACAAAAAAAATTACTCCAAAAACAAGCAAAATACTCGTGTTGATGTAGGACGAAAGCATCGATAACAAGTATATAACATCTACTGTCTTTCTAATTCTGAGGTATCGACTATAATACGAGGAAATGGAAAGAAGACGAAAGAGGCAGTTAAATACTTCTTCATCTGTCATTTTACACCATTTACAAGATGAAACTAAAGAATCAAAGGGTGTGTAAGCGAGGAATATGAACTAAAGCAGACATGTTCATACTCGAGAAAGAATCTCTACAGTAAATTCTTTCGTTCTTCTTTTGCTGCTCGAAAACTAAACAAGGCACCTGTTCCATGTTAAATATAACATTGTACATCAAAAGAATAAATTAGTGTACCTTCTATTGTTTTTTCGAATCTCTCACGAGGAAGTTTTTGAGGACACAGCAGAGTATACAATAGAGTAAAAAGTTTTTAAGTGGTACCGACTTCTATGGGAGTAGCACAGGGAGCCAAACTTTTTGCTGGAAAGTTCATACCACCACCTCTCAGAGATAAAGAGGGGGCCCTCAACGAGCTCGCCTTACTTACAAGATCTGAATCTAGAAACACAACTATGACTGAGATATCATCGTGAAAATGCCTCCTAACACCACGATCGATCTTCTTCAGATCAGAATACCTCATCTCCCTTTTCTTTGCTGCTTCTTGTAATGCAGTTTTTACAAGCCTCCGAGCGCTTCCCTGAAGGTTGGAAAAGTAGGAACATGTCATTGCTATCAATAAGCAAAAGAGTAAACACATTAATATTTATCCCTTATCACAATATTCTTCCATTCAGAGTTGCCTCAATTACCTTCCATGCGAGAAACCCAGACAATTAAGACTATAATAACACATTGCAGACGAGAATTTGGTAGGGATCTAAAGTACTCACTCATCCATTCTAACAACCACAACATACCCAGTGTAGTTCCACAAAGTGGGGTCTGGGGAGGGTAAAGTGTACCTCAAGGGTAGAGGGGCTGTTTCCGATAGACCCCCGGCTCAAGGAAAAACAGTCCAAAGCAGTAACATGAACTACAACAAAACAATAACAAGGAACAACAGGTAGTAACAGAAATTGGAGCACAATAAACTACAAGAGCAATACTGTGACTACTAATAAGAACGGACAGACAGCTCACTGCTACCTACTAACCTTCTATCCTAATCTATGTCCTTCATATCCTCTTATCTAAGGTCACTCATCCATTCTAACATGGGAACAATTTAGTTCAAAATTCTTATTTTCACATTACTATACTATTTTTTTTCATCTGTTAATTTGGCATATTCTTTTGTGGATTTGCACTCATATAACTCTTTCTTCCACCTGCAACCATTTCCTTGTTTCCTAATAAAATGCAAGGGAAAATGTTGATATCTCGACATCTAAGCTACCCAGTATGGATATTGTTATACTAGTACTACATATTTCAAGAATATCTAAATACCATGTCCTTATTACATGAATAACACGTCATCCAATAGCAACGGCCTAGTAACAAGCTATGTTTTTACCCCAAAGAAAAATGGAAAGACGAAAAGATAAAAACTGAAGTACTCAAGCAACATATATTTTTCCTTTCATTAACTACAAATGAAGGATCTAGAAGTGTTAATTTGTTCTTTACAAATCGTGGACATTCCTGAAACTACATGAGCCCTTTACATGAGTTAGCTGATAAGTGAATGCCAGGAGTCATAACAACAATATTGGTTTGATATTGAGAACAGGAAATATATTCCTCAATGCAATTTGATCTAGTATCATCAAGAAACAAAAAAAAAAGTACATCATAACTTGCTAGAATAGCACATGAAACATGATTTTGGAAAGACATAAGAACAAGATATGTTTAACGAGACATTTCATCTTCACGATATTTAAAACTTTCGATGTTCACCACCTAAAGCCAGCAAATACAATTCTATTAGAGTTGATTTGCAATTGTAAACTTCATATGTGCAAAAGAAATATAAATAAATAAATAAAAGTACGAAAAAAGTATTAAATAGTCAAAGATCTTACGCTTCGGGGGCTATTTTGTACTATATCAACTGCTTCTTGATTGGAAAGATGTTCCCAGAGACCATCAGAAGCTAATATGAGAAATTGATCATGTGGTTCGAGTTCTTGAACAGTAATTGATGGATCAGAGCTCAATATGGGTCTATTAAAAGGTTCACGCAACCGAAACTTTGCATACAACGGCTCCCTGTTGTATTCAGGCTTTTTAAGGTATATATCACCAATAGATCTCGAAATCTGCAAGATGAATTTAAAATTAAAACACAGATAAATAGCTTGGTGCCAGAAAGCAAGTAAATTCATTTCAATATTGTGCGCACTCCTTGTAGGTATATAAAGCAGGATCTATCAAAAACAGGGAAAAGATCATAAATTGAATTAATAGCTCTTAATAAGAATATTAACTATCTCAACTCCAACAGCACAAAATAACCAAATAGGTATCAAGGGGGGTGACATCTACATCTGTCACATATAATAACCAGAATGACAAAATATTGCCATAAATGGAATTGAAACAAAGAATTTCATGCACATAGTACAACTACAATTTAATCCAAACCACCCGGAAGAAACAAAGAATGGCCTTTCCTTTGACCTTTCTGGTCTTTAGCACATTATTGTAATAAGCGATTCGTTCCA
Source organism: Solanum stenotomum (assembly GCF_019186545.1). NCBI lineage: Eukaryota > Viridiplantae > Streptophyta > Magnoliopsida > Solanales > Solanaceae > Solanum > Solanum stenotomum. Next base: position 62,594,100 of record NC_064284.1, on the reverse strand, counting down.
ACACTTGACACGTGGCTGCTTGAAGTTGATACATGCACCATTACTCGGGTGACTAATTAAGTAGTGAAGTTCCTCTTGTTCTTTTTTTTTTTGTCTTTTCATGCATCTTCTACATCTATTTGGTTTGTATTGATCTGCCTTTTTCTTTATTTTTGATAAGTGTGTCTCGTCCTGAATTTCCTTTTTTTGAAATGTTGTAATAGCATATCAGGTCAGTAAATGAACTTACCAACCATGGGGTTCGTGGAATTTCAGCCGAATAGTGTTTGGAAGAAATCTATCCTAGCTAGGAAAATAGGCAGACTCCTTTCCCACTACCAATAAAGAGCATAGGTTAAGCGAGTCTTGCCATTCATATAATTCTCCATTCACCGATTGATCACGCGAGTACACATCCAGTCAGCATAGCAAATGAGGAAATCAATTGTTGGTTAAATTGCACTCCACCTTTTGATGGTTTAATAAGAATGATTTCCATTATCATGAATTAATGTGGAATATACAGAGTCTGATTGCACTTAAGAAAAAAGATGAGTGTTTGCTCCTCTGAATTGCAGAAAAAATTGCTAGAAACGGGACAAAAAATTGGTGGTGAGCAATAGATCAACCTATTACTTGAGTCATTGCAAACTACCATCCACCCCATAATAAAGGAAACAAATAGCGAAGCAAAAAGAGTTTCCAATATCAGACAATATAGGGAATGAAGGAAAGATTTTAACTTCTTCGGGTTCAAGGAATCTAAAATGCATATCTTCGTCAAAAGACAGCCAATAGAAGACGTGGCTCATAAATAACCTCCATGTATAATAAAATCTGATAGGATGCAGATAAAAGAGTGCAATAATTGTCCTTGTATTCATTGCTAAGACTAGAGGACAGATGATGCACTAGCGACTGCATACAGTGTCCAATGAGTAACAACCTAATCCATCGACTATAAAATGTTTTGGACTCTAAAGACGATACTAACCATATGTTTCCCTCTGAAATAATAGCAAGAATTAGAAACCATATAAGCTACTCTATCCGCAAATCACGAAACACGAGATATACCTGAATCAGACCCTTTACACGCCATACGTTATGCTTCAAAACCACTATCTGTGGGTCATCTGGATGCATTGAATGCAACTCCTGTCTGACAGATTCGAAACATGCGTTATGCTCAGCTGATAGCTGGATAGCAAGAACCTCCCCTGTAGCCCTCACAAGCCTTCCCAAAACAGCTCGGGAATCACCAAGGTTAGCCACATACAGGATACCATTACAGATCACCACTACCAGACAACAAGATCCCACAGCAGCCATCTGTGGTTTCATTGGCCATTGCTTTGCAACCACAGAACAGAATCCGTCTTCTGTAGCTTGAAATGCTTTTCGTATTACATCTACAGACATAGAATTTTGTTCTGCTGCAAACCCTACAAGAAAGTTGCAGACTAATTAATTCAAACTACAAATTTAAATGGCAAATAATCTAACATAGTAGATATTTAAAATTCTAAAAAGAATATACCCTTGCGTTTTCATTACAAAAAAATTTAATGAATAGCATTTAGCTAGTTTAACAACACCATTTGGAACTACAAACAGATTGATGCAATTCAATACTTGGCAAATGAGTACTTTGGTCAATAAAACAGGTCTAGTATGCTTACTCTTGAGATTCTGAAAGAGGTGATCATTGATATACCGTGATGTCTCCGGTCCACCATGACCATCATATATCCCAGCAAACGTTCCATAGGGGCCAGAATCAAGCAAGCTCAAAGAACCCGACTCGATCTGGCTTTGATCCTCCAGCAAATTATTAGCCTGTACAACTGCCATTGAGAACTCACCAATCAAGTGTTGACCACTATCCTTGTACCAAAAAAGTCCATCTTGTCGTCCAGCTGCATCCGAACCAGCATGCACAGAATGATCCGACGATGGCCGCCAACAGGCCTTCAGGAAATTTATCAGCCTTGATAACATCCCTCATTTCATTTCACTTCTGCCTACCTCCAGTTGCTCAACACCAAAACAAAAAATGCAGCAACAGCCTAACTAAAAGCCTAATTATGTAATTATACTCTCTTATCCTGCAAACAAAAAAACAAGCATATAACAAGAACTTCAGCTATACAACTTACTTCAAGAACCACAGAACTGCAGAAAGATCATAGCTTTAACCAAGCAAACAACAACATACCCAGTATAGTCCCTACAAGTGGGGGTTTGAGGAGGTTAGAGTGTACACACACCTTACCCCTACCTTGACAGGTAGAGAGGTTGTCTCTAATAGACCCTCGACTCAAAGAAAGCAATAAAGATCATAGCTTTAACCAATGATAAACAAATCTGTTCACAGAAAAATTCCAAAACCCAATTTCAACAACAGAGAATAAAATTAAGCATGACCCACAACCTAACAATTTCCAAGATCAGCAATGACATGAAGCAATCAACCCACTACAGTGCCTAACCACAACTAAGCAAAAAGCCCACATCCCAAAATGAACAAAACAACATTAAAACAACACCCAAATCCTGAAAGAACACAAATCACATAAACTTCACAGCCCAAACTAAATAAAACCCACATCCCAAAATGAACAAAACAACACCAAAATCACATAAAGTTCACAACTTTAAGAATACCTGCTGAAAAAAAAAGAACAAGAAGACTTTGGTGGTGTAATTTAAGCCTTATTATACTATCTTTTTCTTTTCTTTTCTGGTCAGTTAACTGAATCCCTTCAACTGATAATGACTAAGATCTGAATAAAACATAACAATCCATGTGGGTCTGAAAGTGTTAGATCTATAGATCCATCAAAGCAGCCACTTTTGTATAACCACAAAAACAAACAACTATACACAGTAAAGATTGAGTCTTTTTTTTCCAGTTCTTGTTTCCTTTTTCTCTCTCTCTCTCTCTCTTGTTTTTTAGTAGTAAAAAGGAAAGGGAAAAAAGAAAATTAAAAAAATTAAAGAGGAAACAAAGAAGAGAAGAAGAAAAAGATAAAAGTATAATAATGAAGAAAAAGGGGAACTGTCTAACCCTTTACCTGTGTGTGATTAAACCCAAAGATCTCACACATACACACTCTCTCTTGTGTTTAGCAGTGGAAAACACACCAGAGAGAGTGTATGTGTAAGATCTTTTGATTGGTTTAATTAGAGACTTCGAATTCAAGATTATTATTAGTGATTCAACATGAAGAATTGAAGATTTAAAAATAAAAATGAAAAAAATCATGTTAAAAGTGTCACTTTCAGTAATGAGTCTTGCAATCCACAAATTCAGATTAATTAAAATCCTATATGAGTGTCATTAAAAAAAAAGTTGGTCCTTTATGTTTTGGTTAGGTAGGTTCAAAGTAATTATTTTAAAATGTTTTAAAATATTTTTCATGGTAGGAATGAGTCAAAATTTAAAGTAAATAAAGTTGAGATATTAGTCTTTTTAAGTTATTAAATTTTAAATTAATAATATATTCATGTTTGGAGGTGTAGTTTAAGTTATAATTTTTTTAAAAATTTGATGCAATCTTTTAATATGCAATTTCTAACATATTTTTGGTGTCCAGTATATTTTTATGTTGTGGTTTCTAGGTTTAGATGAAAATTTTCTGATGTGTACTAAAATATTTAATGGAAATAAGAATACTAACTTTTTGTAAATTTAAAAGGATTAAATCATTCAATTATATATTTAAGGGGCAACTTTGAAATTATTACAGAACATTAAATAAAAATACTTTTTTTTTTACAACATATATGGCTTATTATTTAGTAACTAAACAAAAGAAAAATACTTATATGTAAATATATATAATTTAGTAAAATTTGGTCAGATCTAACTTTAAAGGCCAAATGATCGATGCATTTTCATTAATGAGATCTCTTTTTTGAGCATTTCAATGTCAAAAAATAGGAATTCAAATTTTAAGAATTTTTAGTTTGTATTAGTCTAGAGATTTTTTCGAAAATTAGTCGATCTCTATTAGACTTATTCAAACTTGGTTAGGCCTATCCTCACTCACAGGCCTACTGATCAGTGCTCGTTGTGTTTTCATTGATGACGCCTCTTTTTCAGCGTTTTGGTGTCATGGAATAAAAATTCAAGATTTTAAATATTTTTCGTGTGTGTTAGTCCATTAATTTTTTGAAAATTAGTCGACTGACTTTGTTGGCCCCCAAACTTAGTTAGTCCTAGTGCCCAGTACTCATTGCATTCTCATTAATAATTTCTCATTTTCAGTATTTTGATGTCATGAAATAGGAATTCAAGATTTTAAGTGTTTTTCATGTGTGTTAGTCCATTAATTTTCCAAAAATTAATAGATTGATTCCATTGATCCCCTAAACTTGGCCATGCTGGGCCTCATAACTCGTATTCATCGCAGCTTCATTAATGATGTCTCTCTCTTCAGTAATTTAATCTCATAAAATAGTGATTTTAAACGTTTTTTTATGTGTTGGTCCACAATTTTTTTTAAAATTAGTCGGCTGACGCCGTTGACCCCCAAACTTGGCCAGATTGAACCTTATATGCCTGGTGACAAATACTTCGTGTATTTTCATTAGGAAACTCTTTTATTTGAGGTTATTTTCTTCAATTTCCTTTTTCTGGTAACAATTTTAATAACATTATCTCACAAAATGAGTCTAATTAGTGAAATGAAAAAAAAAATCTAATTAGTGTCTCTGGAAGCTTTCTATTATTAGGTTACTAATTCAACAATAGAAAAAAAAAAACAAAATTAAAAAAAGAACAAAAGCTTTTGCACCTTAGCACCAATTTTTTGATGAAAGGCAAATGATATTGCACGTTAGCGTTCATTTTTATATATACAATATAATTTAAATCAATACACATTAGATTTTGAAGAAAGCATCTGATTGTCTACAATGATTGATTCAATCAAAATTACTAGAGGTATACCAAATAATATTCAAAATTTTGGAGAATTTCCTTCATTTGATTTGTGTATTACCCAAGGGTTGCTCGAAAACGTAGGATCTGCGGCTAGAATGGCACAAAAGAGCACTTCAAAAAAAAAAAAAAGACTTATGTGTTCTGAAAACCCTGATGTTCAAGTTAAAGATCGAATTGATGGAGAATTACAGCAAGGCGATGAAGAGGCATTAAATTATTTTGAAATTAGTTTTGTATGTTATGTCCATTATTGATTATGTGGTTGCATGTTTATTGTTGATTTTATAGGATGAATGTACTTTCAATAATATTTGTATTTTTTCTATTTTTGTTTCAAACTCACTACTGTATTCATAATGTGTATAGCTAACAATATCTATGTAAATTATTTGTGATGATAAATTTTGTATTCTATCTAATGTATTTCTCCATATCTAGTTGTATACTTATATTACATAGTTTGTATAAATATTTTATATTTTTTCAGCACCTTTATGTTTCCCAATTTATTAGATTTATAGGTAGTTTCTCTTATTCTATTTTGTTATCTAGAAATAGAATTTTTTATCAGTAATTATACAAGTATGTATTCATTTATTTGAGCATGTGCAGACAAGTGAATTTTATGTCAAAAATCATCCTACAAAAGCTCCACATATCCAATGTGTCTTTAAACATGTGCGGTATATATATGCTAGCTTTTGTCGAATACCTATCATACGGACAAGGGATTCCAACCGGCAATTTCGATGCATCATTTCTACGATCAAGATACGCTACACTTCTTTGAAATTATGGCCAACAAAAGAATGATGCCGGAGCTATAAGTGACAATGAAGCACCTCCGCAACATAGCAGGATTAATGTAGCATTTGAGGATAATGATACAATTCAAATAGATTAGTCATTGCCTATTATTGGTGTGTTTTCAATCTTCTTAGTTAATATACATTAGTTTTTGTATTGATATGGAACCCTTCTAAAGTTATCAAGATTTGGTTTTATTAATATAAAAACTCTTTAACTTTTTTTCTTCATAATTTTAATGTTTTGAAGTTTTGATTTTGTATTCATGTGCATATTGTACAGGTTTTATATAATTTTGCAGTTATATATACTGCATAATGTTAAGCAGTATAACTTGCGGTATGTTTTATAGTCAATCTGGCAATCTGTTGTAGCTTGGTAAAAGACATTTGGCCGGATGATTTATGGTTGCTGTTCTGAAGTTATAAAGTTCTGTTTTTATTACTATAAAAACTCTTGAACTTTTTTATTCATCTTTTTAATGATTTGCATTTAATATTAATAAGACATTTTTTTGTATTCATGTGTATACTCTCTGCAATTTTAAACATAGTAGTATTGGCAAGATAAGTTTGATGAAAACACAATATATAAAATTGTGATGAATACACTATAATAAGGGAATACAAACTGATATTGAAATACATCATGATGTTTGGAATACTAACTGATATTGAAATACATCATGATTTTCTGTAATATAAACTTAACCAGAGAAATAGTAAGTACAATTTTAAAGTAAAAAAAAAAAAACACTTGATATTGAAATATAAATACAATTTAGTTTGAATACAACTCAATATATTTGTTATGTATTAAAAAAAAAGGTATTTCAACAAAAATGTATTTTCAGTATTGTTTTATTTTACTACTAATTTGTATTTATATTTTTTTTTATGACTCATACAATTTTTCAATTACAAACTTAAAGTAAGTACACATTAAATACAACAAAAATAAAATAATTTCATAACATGGATATGAATACATTTTGAGTGAAAACATATTCAAATAATTATAGGATAGTAAATATATAACATAGTACAATTTTAAAGTAAAAAAATAATAATAAAACTACACTTGATATTGAAATATAAATACAATTTAGTTTGAATATAACTCAATATATTTGTTCTGTATTAAAAAAAAGGTATTTCAACAAAAATGTATTTTCAGTATTATTTTATTTTACTACTAATTTGTATTTATATTTTTTTATGACTCATACAATTTTTCAATTACAAACTTAAAGTAAGTACACATTAAATACAACAAAAATAAAATAATTTCATAACATGGATATGGATACATTTTGAGTGAAAACATATTCAAATAATTTTAGGATAGTAAATATATAACACAGAGGACATTAGAAATTGGGATACAGTTTCACTCTAATAAGAGATAAAATTGAAGCATCATTAACTAAAGTAAATAATACGCGGTCCATTACTACACGAACGCCTATTGTGCCCCTTAAACCCACAAGTACTGCAAGAATTCTTGATCTTCTTCCCATATAGCTCGTTGTACGCCTTGTCACGATACTTCTTGGATGGCCTTCCAAGTAGTTTTTTGTGCTTTGGAGGCCGCACTATGTCGTCCTTAATATTAAAAAGAATCAAACATTTTCAATCGTTCTGCATCATATATTGGATACAAAACATCCAAAAAAAATTAAAAAATATCAAACCAAAGATTTCACAAATTCAAACTAAACAACAAAAAATAAAAATACATGATTTCGAAATTTCTTGAATCCAATGGAACTGACGAAATTTATTGAATCCAATGGATGTGACGAAATTATAGTCGTAGATTTCGAAAATTTCCGTTTCAAGAATATGCCGAATTCGATTAGAAGAAGCTATGAATATTGTCGATTGTTTAATTTGGAAGACAAAACTATTTCTGCAAATTTATTTTTTTGGAATTGTTAAGAATGGAACAGAAAAAAACGCTTGACATAAATAATGGCAACATATCAGCTTCAAAACGTAACTGAATAATTTTTAAAATAGTTTTCTCCTTTTTTTAAATTTTCGGTTCCATGTTTTTCTCTTTACTGTTATTAAGTTTTTGTATTCTTTTATTTTAATCAAAATAAAATAAATAAATAACTAATCATTTAACAAATTAAAATATTGTTGTTTTTAATAAATAGTTAAATTATTGCTAAGGAGTCCCACTAAAGTTGAAAATATTGCTGTTTTGAAAATTTTCCCTTCTTTTAAAACTATTGTTGTAAATTTTGGATCAAATTTTTCAACAAATAATTTAAGTATTTGTTTGGCTATAATTTTGGGTTTATGGGATTTCGGCTCACAAAACTTTATAAAGAATTTCAAGTAAAATATATATGTTCAAACACAACTTCGAGTTCTAAAAATATAATTTTAAAGAACTCAAATTTCCAATTTCAAGTTCAAAATCTATGATATAAGGGAGTTTAATTTATTTTTTTTACTTTACAAGGAAGAAGATTAAGTAAGTCTTACTTTTTTTGTTTTTGGAACATCACTTTTTTTTTAAAAAAATAAATTAAAAATTCCGATTGGTGTATTTTGGACTTGATACTATGTGGAAAAAAAATCTCTCAATTTAATTAAAGTTGTAGTTATATATATATATATATATATTTTATTAGGTGTTTTATATTCTCTTTGAATCTCGATTAATTTAGATTCATGTCAGCTCACTTTAGGAGGTAAAAGGCTCCCTGGAAAAATCGATTTCATTCCTAAGATACAAAATTGGGTTGGTTTAAGTTAAATGTGTAGTAAAAATATGAGAAACCTTATAAAAAAACTAAGATAGATTGATAACTTTATGAACATTTTTCAATGCAGGTTACAAAAATAAGCAATAAAACACCAAACTTCAATAAGCAAGACGCATGAACTCCGAATCATAGATATGGTGGGAACTTTCTGCGAGAAGAGAGTATTGTGTATAACAACAACATATCCAGTGTAATTCTGGGTCAATGAAGATTAATGTGTTCGTGTATCCAAACCTTATATATCTTTATTTCCTGAGAAGTAAAGAGACTTTTTTTTGAAAAACCGTTGAACAACATATCTAGTGTAGTCCTACATGTGGGATTTAGGGAGGATAGAGTGTACAGATAAAGAGAGTGCGTGTGTACAAAACAATAACAACATACTCAGTAGAATCTAGAAAGAATAGAGTATAGACAAACTATACCCTTACTCTTATCCCGTGAAAGATAAAGAGTGATTGTTTCCGAACGATCCTCGTGACTTTGTTATTAGGTGTTTGATATTCGCTTTGATTCTTGATTAATTTAGATTCATGTCAGGAAAGTCTCACTTTAGGAGGTACAAGACTCGCTATTTAAAGTGATTTTATTCCTAAGATTCAAAATTTTGGGTTGATTTAGGTTGAATATGGAGCAAAAATAGACTCATGAGAAACCTAATAAAAATAAATCATATAAAAAAATATCAGAGAATAATAACTTTATAAACATTTTCCAATGCAGATAATACAAAAATAATCAATAACCAAGACGAGCATATTGAAGTCTGAATGATAGACATAGTGACGACCTTCTACGAGAAGAGTGTGCGTACAACAATAACATGACCAATGTAATTCTACAAGTAGAATCTGAGAAGAGTGAAATATATGCAGAACTAAAGAAAGACGATTTTCGAAAGACCCTCCGAGCGAGAAGAGAGCGCAGCACGTGTGTACAACAACAACAACAATAACATATATACCAGTGTAATCCTACATGTGGAATCTAAAGAGGGTAGAGCGTATGCATACCCAAACCTTACCCCTACTTTCTGAGAGGTAATTAAGGAGACTATATTTTCGAAATACTCGAATAGCGTTAAATAGTTTATAAATAGTAGCATTTTTTACTCCATCCGTTTACCTTTTTAGTCTGTTTCAAAAAGAATGACCTCTTTTTTTTTTTGGTAACCTTTTAATTTCAGCTTTCCACGTGGCATGTTTAAAGCCACAAAATTAAAGGGCAATTTTGTACATTTGACATAACTTTAATTTAGGATCACAAGATTCAAAAGTCTTTTTTATTTTCTTAAACTTCATGTCAAGTCAAACTAGGTCATTCTTTATGAAACAGAGGAATTATTAATTAGATGAAGAAAGAACCAATAATAGTACTCCCGTGCTCTAGTAATTGCGCTCCCTAGACCACTACCATGTAGTTAACTAGGGACAATAAGTTTGCATGGCGAATTGTTCGTTATCAATTAAGTATAAGTGGAAACTCTCTTAAGTTTCTTCCTCCCGCGTTCATTGTTCTTTTACGTGGGTATAGAAAGGATTGAGTATAGAAACTATTTTCAAAAAATCCTTAGCATAAAAGAGAACGTATGCGTACAATAATAACAACAATAAAATAACATAACGATGTAATAATCTCACAAGTAAAATCTGAAAAATAAAAGAAAAACTATACACAAATAGATTGTTTTTTAAAGAAAGTGCATGCATGTATACAAGTACACCATGGGAAATCTAAAATAGCCCCTCATTCCATTATTCCACATCGATTATAAAACACAAATAGGACCACTTTATAAGTTGTCAACCAAATAACCTCTTGCTGACTTCACAGAGCAGCAGCCTGCTCTGCCTCTTGCTTGGGCAACAATAGTGCTTCTCATAGTTTGGACCATTACCTTTTTTATTATAGATTACTAACTTGAAAATATTTGAAGATCGAGTACAAGTTTGTCTAAATTATCCATAATAATGTCATGTTATATCATTTCATTATTTATTACGAATATGTGATCAATTCATGATTTATATTTAAGATACTCTTTTAGATTTTTATAATTTACCAATTATATTTTTTTTATAGGAAAAATCTTAGTGTCAAAATTATCCCTCTACTTTGTAAAAAGGATTATTATTTATTTGTGTTCTTCATATTATACTTTTGATCGACCATTATCCTCGATATTATAAAACTGGTGCAAGAATACCTCACCTTCGTTAGAGCCTTCAACCGCGGTTGAGGTGGATGCCACATAATATACCACCTCACAGTCCTAATCCCTACTTTATCCCCTCTCTCACACACACTTCTTCTTCTATCACACTTGCTATATATTATCTCAGGAGTGTAGCATGAATTACGTGAACGTACATTCCTTCACCTTGATATATTTAATTGTATCCCCCGTTTCACTTTTGATCCGTTATATCATTTAAATTATTTTATATTTGGCCAAATATCATAACTTTTGTACGCGGTAACAATACCAACAATTAAAAACAATTGGTATGGAAGATGAAATGATTTAAGTACAATAGAACAACATATTATGTAATTTCACAAATGGAGTATGAGGAAAATAATGTATATGCATGCAATCTTAACCCTACCTTGTAAAAGTAGAAAAATTGTTTCCAATTGATCATCAACTCAAATAAAATAATGGATGAAATAATTTACTCAATTAAAAACGTTTATTAGACAAGCCATTTTAGGTAATAATATTTCCAAAAGAACATCATTTATAAATGCATATAAAGCATAGGCCGACCATAACTAGGGGTAAATTTACATGCTAAAAAATGGAGAACGTGAACCCGTGGTACGGTCTTTCCGTAAAGCTAGGTATTTTATGTATATATCTTCTAAAGTTGGTATAATATTATCTATTGACACTCATTTTAAAAAAAAGGCTACATAATTGTGTAATTGGTTGGATGTCGAGTTATTTCTCTAGAAGACTATGGATCAATTCCACTTAATACATTTTTTCCTTCTAGATCTCTTTTTCTTTAGAGATGCATCCATGTCCTAAAAATTCTACATTCGCCTCTAACCAAACCTCTGCGTACCATTGTGAGGTACGTAGAGAGTACGTAGAAAAATTATTTTCAGAAGACTTTCAGCGCGAGAAGGGTAGCGTGTGTACAACAACATTAACAATATAATACTCGGTGTAAACCAACATATGGAGTATTTTGTAAAGGGTGGAGTATAAGCATACCTTATCCCTACCTCATGAAAAATAGAAAGTTTGTTTAATTTCTAAAAGACGCAAGATGACAACGTGTGTAGAATAACAACAACAATAATATGCTCGATGTAATTCCACACATGAGACAATGAGAGTAAGGGAGGTGATGAGAACATGAAGAAATCTAAATAACCCCTTATACTCCATTATTGTCCCACATCGTTTGTAAAACACAAATAGATCGACTTTATAACCTCTCGACTAGATGACAAGTACGCCGAGCTTGTGACTCAAGTGCGGGCTCTTCCTTGCTTGGGGCAACAACTAAGATGATGCTATCAACTACCAGTTTGCTAACAAGTCCAAAACCCTAAAATGTCATGAAGGCCTCTCATAGTTTGGACCATCACTTTTTTAGCTTAGTGTCATATTAATTGTTATTGGTGTCATTGAAAATCATTTAGAAACAAGGTGACAAATCAAATGAACCATACATAATATGAGTAGTTGATAGATTGCATCTTGCTCAAAAGCAAACACCAACATATTGTAGAACTAGCCGTGAGTTTCGCTCAAAGACAAGTTTGCTAGTAAGTCCAAAACCCTAAAATGTCATGAAGGCCTCTCATAGTTTGGACCATCACTTTTTTAGCTTAGTGTCATATTAATTGTTATTGGTGTCATTGAAAATCATTTAGAAACAAGGTGACAAATCAAATGAATCATACATAATATGAATAGTTGACAGATTGCATCTTGCTCAAAAGCAAACACCAACATATTGTAGAACTAGTCGTGAGTTTCGCTCAAAGACAAGTTTGCTAGTAAGTCCAAAAACCTAAAATGTCAAGACGACTTCTCATAGTTTGGACCATTACCTATTTTTTAAAAAGCTTAATTAGTGCCATAATTTAGTACTATTTCTTGAGAAGTAAACAACATATCTAGTGTAATATTACATGTGAGATCTAGGGAGGGTAGAGTGTATGGATATCCAGACCTTATCCCTACTTCTTGTAAAGACTGCGTGTGTACAAAACAACAACATCATACTCAGTTGAATCTAAAAGAAACAGAGTATAGACAGAACATATCTTACCCCATTGTGATGACGTAGAGAAACTATTTCTAAAATATACTAGGCGCGAGAAGAGACATATTTAATATAATCTCACATGTGGAGTATGAAAATGATAGAGTAATAGACATATCTTACCCTATCTCATGAAAGATAAAGAGGTAGTTTTTAGAATGTGTGTATACAACAATAACATACTCAGCGTAATTTTACAGGTGGAGTCTGAAAAGGTTAAAGTATAGGCATGCATACCTTACTCTTATCTCGTGAAAGATAAAGAGCGGTTGTTTCCAGACAATCCTGGGCGCGAAATGAAAAATGTAACATGGGAAATCTAAATTGCCCATTATTTCCATTGTCCCACATCGATTATAAAACACAAATAGAGTCACTTTATAAGGTCTCAACTACATAACAAGTCTGCTGAGCTTGGTAACTCAAGCTTATAACTCAAGTGAGGGCATTAAGGTGATGTGTGAACAAACAAAAACAAATGGTGAAGTATTATGTGGGTGTTATATGGACCAGCATAGATACTGGCTTGTTGTTAGCAGTGGGAAGAGTTTGGTTTAGAGGATGCTCATTTGTAGCATTAGACCTCTCGCTGACTTCACAGAGCAGCGGCACTTCCTCTTGCTCCCAAAGACCACTTTGCTAACAAGTCCAAAATCCATCCCACATTGTCATCAAGGCTTCTCATAGTTTGGACCATCACCTTTTTAATCAAAATTTTATGGAACTCTAAGACGTGTACGTTTTTGGATGCTACTCAACCCTAAAACCCAGTTTATGCATACTTTTTGGAACTCTACAAAATGTGTTCGTCTTGTCAATTCCAATTAGGGTACGTTTTTTGAGGTAGTTCCTGCATAATTTTATGGAATGTGTTTGTCTTGTTAATTCCAATCAGGGTATGTTTTTGGAGACTACTCAACCCTAAACCCTGGTTTAGTTCATGCATATATAAAGGATATAGTAAACTCTTGGAATATTCATAAGGAGGTCAAAATATGTTAGACTCTTCTTGATAAACAAATATAAAGAAGATCCACAAATTATTTCATGGAGATCAAGTCCAAACCATCTTAATTCGAGAAATATGTCACTACTAACAGTCCTCGAATCACGGAGAAATCTTAATAAAATAATATTTCTTTGTATTTTATTTGTGATTATAATTTATTTTTTATCACTTTAAAATTTGTTGCGAACATATTTGTTTAGCCGTAATTTTGGATCACTTATAAGCATGTGTTAATTTTTTTGGAACATCTCAACTCTTTTGTCTGAAAAAAAAAAACTAATTAAAATTTCAGATTGGCGTACTTTGGACCCTATACTATTTGAAAAAAAATCTCATAATCTAGTTAAAGTTGTAGTTATATTATTTGGTTTGTTATTAGATGTTTGATATTAGCTTTGAATCTTAGATTCATGTCATGAAAGTCTCACTTTAGGAGGTAAATGACTCTCTTGTTAAAAGTAATTTTATTCTTATTGGACTTGCTATATATGATCTCAGGAGTGTAGCTATATAATATATATGATCCATTATATCTTTTAAATTACGTGAACTCACATTCCTTCACCTTGATATATTCGATTATATCCCCCGTTTCACTTTTGATCCATTATATCTTTTAAATTATTTTATATTTGGCCAAATATCATAACTTTTGTACGCGGTAACAATACCAACAATTAAAAACAATTGGTATGGAAGATGAAATGATTTAAGTACAATATAACAACATATTATGTAATTTTACAAATGGAGTAGGAGGAAAATAATGTATATGCATGCAACCTTACCCCTACCTTGTAAAAGTAGAAAAATTATTTCCAATTGATCATCAACTCAAATAAAATAATGGATGAAATAATTTACTCAATTAAAAACGTTTATTAGACAAGCCATTTTAGGTAATAATATTTCCAAAAGAACATCATTTATAAATGCATATAAAGCATAGGCCGACCATAACTAGGGGCAAATTTACATGATAAAAAATGGAGCACGTGAATCCGGGGTACGGTCTTTCTGTAAAGCTAGATATTTTATGTATATATTTTCTAAAGTTGGTATGATATTATCTATTGGCACTCATTTTAAAAAAAGGCTACATAATGGTGTAATTGGTTGGATGTCGAGTTATTTCTCTAGAAGACTAGGGATCAATTCCACTTAATACATTTTTTTCCTTCTAGATCTCTTTTTCTTTAGAGATGCATCCATGTTCTAAAAATTCTACATTCGCCTCTAACCAAACCTCTGCGTACCATTGTGAGGTATGTAGAGATATATTTTCAGAAGACTTTCAGCGCGAAAGCACAAGAAGGGTAGTGTGTGTACAACAACATTAACAATATAATACTCAGTGTAAACCACATATGGAGTATTGTGTAAAGGGTGGAGTATAAACATACCTTATCCCTACCTCATGAAAGATAGAAAATCTGTTTCTAAAAGACGCAAGATGGAAGTGTGTGTGCAATAACAACAACAACAATAATATATTCAGTGTAATTCCACGCATGAGACAATAAGAGTAAGGGAGGTTATGAGAACATGAAGAAACCTAAATAACCCCTCCTTATATTCCATTATTCTCCCACATCGTTTATAAAACACAAACATAGCCACTTTATAAGTTCTCAACTAGATGACAAGTATGCCGAGCTTGGTAACTCAAGCTTGTAACTCGAGTGAGGGCATTAAGGTGATGCGAACAAACTAAAAAAAGTGTGACGAAGTCTCATGTGGGTGTTATATGGTGGACCAGCATAGATACTGGCTTGTCGTCGTTCGCAGTAGTTACGTACTGTGAGCATTCATGTCTTCCCTCTTGAATGAATGGACCTTGCTTAAGGTAGAGTTTGGTTTAGAGGTGCTCATTTGTAGCATATAACCTTAAGCTGACTTCACAGAGCAGTGGCTCTTCCTTGCTTGGGGCAACAACTAAAATGTTGCTATCAAAGACCAGTTTGCTAACAAGTCCTAAACCCTAAATTGTCATCAAGGCTTCTCATAGTTTGGACCATCACCTTTTTTATATAGAGCCAGACATCAAAATTTTATAGGACTATATCACCTTTTTTATATAGAGCCAGACATCAAAATTTTATAGGACTATACAAGACGTGTTCAATTACAATTAGGGTAAATATTCTTGGAGGTTACTCAAATCCCAAACTCTAGTTCATGTCTAACTTATCCCAGGATTATAAGTTATCTCATACTTCATAAACAAACAAAAGAATTGAGGGGTACTAAAAACTTATCCCAGGATTATTCTTTTTTTATCACACCAAACAACCCCTAAGTGTAATCCTACATGTGGGATCTAAATATAATAGAATATACCCAGACCTTAGCTCTACTTCCCGATGATATGTAAAGAGACTATTTCCGAAGACCTAGATTACGTATGTTCAAGTACAACATGGGATACTGTCTCGCTGTGTGTGACATTGCATGAGGAGAGAGTTTGGTTTAGGTGCTCTTTCGTAGTTTGATCAAAGAGAACATTTATGTATTATCTAAATTAATGTTTACAGAAAAATAGATAGATTTCATACTTAGCTTATTTTCTTATATTTGGTATGCAAGCAAACAATATATATTATGCTAAGAACGTTTGTGTATAATCTAAACAAATACTATAGAAGATAGTGTGAAGGTGGGGTGATGGGGATAGGAACTATGGGGAACGTGGAGTGAAGATGAGGTGCATTGGCAATGTGGAATGCCATTTTTTAAAGAACTTGTTTTTTTAGTAGAAAATATTTATCATCATATCGAACACGCCCTTAATAGTCAAAACATACCTAAACCATTCCTTTATCGTAGTTTCACAACTCTAGCTATATGTTGTTCCTAAGTTTGCCTTCTCACATAATTTAGAAAAACATCATATCCTAATGATTAGCTGAACCTAATTAAGAAAAACATTTTCTGGTCCATTTTACTGATTTCAACAAAAGGTGACCATTAAAAAGAGCTTTTTTAACGGTCTTTTAGGCCTTACCATTCAACCATGTATGTGAATTTGGTATTCCTTTTCGAACTTCTATTTCTTCTATTACAGTGAGAGTAGAATATCCGTTATTTCCCTTTTTTCAAACTGTTTTGTAATGTTTTTACTTTTCAAAGATCTATCCGAAATAACATCTCGAGGTAAGGTCTGCATAGTCCTTAAACACGTCTTAAATATTCATCTCGAGGTAGAATATTCGTTCCGGTCCGATGGTCCCATTTCGGTCCCGTGCCCAGCCTTAAGCTCAAGTAACAACAAACACTAACATATTGTAGTACTAGCCGAGAGTTTTGCTCAAAGACAAGTTTGCTAATAAGTCCAAAACCCTAAAATGTCAAGACGGCTTCTCATAGTTTGGACCATTACCTTTTTCTTTTAAAGCTTAGTGCCATATTGTAGTACTATTTCTTGAGAAGTAAACAACATATCTAGTGTAATATTATATGTGGGATCTAGGGAGGGTAGAGTGTACGGATATCCAGACCTTATCCCTATTTCTTGTAAAGACGGTGCGTGTGCAACAACATCATACTCAGTGAAATCTAAAAAGAATATATAGAGTAAAGACAGACTATATCTTACCCCATTGTGAGGTAGAGAAACTATTTCCGAAATACACTAGGCGCGAGAAGAGGGTGCGTGTGTATAACAACAACAACAACAACAACAACAACATATTCAATATAATCTCACATGAAAAGGGTAGAGTATAGACATATCTTACCCTACCTCATGAAAGATATAGTCTGTCTTTTAGAAAGATAAATAAGTTGTTTCTAAAAGACGCTCTGCGCGAGAGTAATCTCATCAGTGGAGTCTGGGAAAGTTAAAGTATAGGCATACCTTACTCTTATGATCCCACAAAAGATAAAGATGAGTGGTTATGTTTCCGAACGATCCTCGGCACAAACGAGAGTGCGTGTGTACAAGTACGACATGGGAAGTCTAAATTACCCCTAACTTCCATTGTCCCACATCGATTATAAAACACAAATAGAGCCACTTTATAAGCTCTCAACTAAATAACAAGTATGCTGAGCTTGGTAACTCAAGCTTGTAACTCAAGTGAGGGCATTAAGGTGATGTGAACAAAACTAAAATAAATGGTGAAGTCTCATGTGGGTGTTATATGGACCAGCATTGATAGTGGCTTGTTGTTTAGCAGTAGGAAGAGTTTGGTTTAGAAGATGCTCATGTGTAGCACATACCTCTTGCTGTCTTCACAGAGCAGCGGCACTTCCTCTTGCTCTCTCAAAGACCACTTTGCTAACAAGTCCAAAATCCAATCCAAAATGTACTTCCCATAGTTTGGACCATCACCTTTTTATACCTTTTTGGATGCTACTCAGCTCTAAACCCCAGTTCATTCATAATTTTATGGTTTATGGAACTCTACAAGATGTGTTCGTCTTGTCAATTCCAATTAGGGTACGTTTTTGGAGGTAGTTCATGCATAATTTTATGGAACGTGTTCATCTTGTTTATTCCAGGGTACGTTTTTGGAGGCTACTCAACTCTAAACCCTAGTTCATGCATATATAAAGGATATTATATTCACTTAAAAGACATCTTGAATATTCCGTAAACTCTTGAAATATTCATAAGGAGGTCAAAATATGTCAAGACTCTTCTTGATAATCAAATATAAAGAAGATCCACAAATTATTTCATGGAGATCAAGTCCAAACCGTCCTAATTCGAGAAATATGTCACTACTAATGGTCCTCGAATCACGGAGAAATCTTAAGAGAGAAGAAATCTCAAGGGATAAATAGATTTGTACGCGCAATGTTTATTAATAAAATTATATTTCTTTATATTTTATTTGTGACTGTAATTTATTTTCTATTACTTTAAAATTTGTCGCAAACATATTTGTTTAGCCGTAATTTTGGATCACTTATAAGCATGTCTTAGTTTTTTTGGAACATCTCCTCTATTTTTTCTTGAAAAAAAAGAGCAACTTTCATGTATAACAAACATAAAAATCATATTTGTATGTTATAGCTATAGTTTGCGTAATTGCGCTTCATAGCAAATTTTATGTTTGCTATGGAGTTTTTGATTTGTATAATTCGCGACAAACATCCAATTTTATACAAATTGTTCAGTTTTTTATAAATTCATTTACACATTGTAATTTGGATAAAGATATGTATTTGTATAATTATAAGTGTATAGGATGAAAATATATGTATTTGTATATACACTTTTCTCTCGCTTTATACAAACACGAACGCATTTTATACATTTTATACCGAAATGTATAAAATGGCTAATTGTATACCGAAAATGGCTAATTGTATATCGAATCAGATGGCAAAAAAGGGGATGTTTGCTGCGAATTACAATTAAAATAAACTATGGTTATAACATTTAATTTGAATTAATAGTTTGTTATTTCATACAAAATACTAGTAATTAAAATTTCAGCGTACCAACTTGGACCTTATACTATATGAAAAAATCTTATAATCTAGTTAAAGTTGTAGTTATATTATTTTGTTTCTTATTAGATGGTTGATATTAGCTTTGAATCTTAGATTCACGTCAGGAAAGTCTCACTTCAGGAGGTAAATGGCTTTCTTGTTAAAAGCGATCTTATTCTTAAGATTCGAAATTGGGTTGATTTAGGTTAAATATATAGTCAAAAGTGACTCATTATATATATATATATATAAACAGAAAATGATAACTTTATAAACATTTTTTAATGCAAATACTACAAAATAATCAATAAATAGCACTGTGTATATAATAATAACATACCCAGCGTAATCTACAAGTAGGGTCTAGAAGAGTAGAATATATGAAAATTAAGAGAGGTGATATCCGCAAGACCCTCAGAGCAAGAAGAAAGTGTGTGTATGTACAACAACACACTCAATGTAATCCTACATGTGGAGCCTCAAGAGGATGGGGTGTATGCATACCCATACCTTACGCCTACTTCCTGAGAGATAAATAGACTATTTTTGAAATACTTGAATAACGTTAAATGATTTATCAATTTCTTTCCATTTGTATTTGTTGAAAATTTCCATTCAATTTAAGTAGAGGTTAGAGCGTAGGAACGTAACTTTTTTTGCAAGACCCTCGGTGCGAGAAGAGAATATATAACAATGTAATCCAATAGGTGAAGTCCGAAAAAAGTTACTATACGCAAAAAAGTTACTTATTTTTTAGTAGAAAATGTTTTCCACCATACCAAACACACCCTAACATGTCAAAACATACCTGAACCATCACTTTTGTAGTTTCACAACTCTAGCTATCTGTTGTTCCTAAGTTTGCCTTCTCACATAATTTAGAAAAACATTATATTATAATATGATTAGCTGAACCTAAGAAAAACATTTTCTGATCCATTTTACTGAGTTCAACAAAAGGTGACCATTAAAAAGGGCTTTTTAACAGTCTCTTATTATAGTGAGTGTAGAATATATGTTGTCTTCCTTGTTTCAACTGCTTTGGAATGTTTTTACTTGAGCTAAAGATCTAACATCTCCACCTTGTAGGGGTAAGGTCTACGTAAACACCACCCTCTCCAAATGGATTATGAGATTACACTGAATATATTATTGTATAATGAGTGCGGAGTACCTTATTTGAATTGTTTTTGCTTATTAAGCATTCAGATGATCACATGCAAATACTTGTCACAGAATAAACTTGAAATTGCAGTATTAGACTCTTATGCTTCAATCCAATTTTGTTATTAGGGATTTAAGCGCAAAGCACAATTAAAGTATAGGCTTTAGGTTTTTTTTTTGAAAAAAACAAGCAATAAAGGGAAAAAACAGAAATATAATATCCATAATATTTTCCTTATAAACAACTAAAATACACTTATTTGCCGATTATACACATCTTAAATGAACTTTGACGAGTTTAACAACAAACATACTCAGTGTAATCCCACAAGATGTGGTCTGAGAAGAGTAGAGTATACGGGACCATATGGACCTTACAGAGATAGAGAGACTATTTCCGAAAGACCCCAGCTCAAGTAACGCAAATCAATGAACACATAGAAGGAAACAACTAAAGCATGTACAAGAGGAAGCATCACATGACATACAACCAACAACAAAGTCAATCTTCCAATAATTCTCATCTCACTAGTTATTCTGGTAGGTACTACCACCCTCCCAAGTTCTCACATACACCATTAACATTAAAAACCTGGATCCCATTAACTCTGAGCCCAAAACATGTAACCCACTATGTCTCTCTCATTCTATCATTATTCCCCATTTGACAATAACCTACTACAACTTGTAGTAAAAGCTTCAGCTGGTGGGCTCACCTTCCACATCCTTCATATTTCTATTCATATATCTTTATCAAACACCATTTTATTGATTCATAATTCTTCCCCTTTTGTTTCTCATACATTATATATATGTACTATACACTATGCATATATATATATATATTCCAGTCTTTTTTGTTCATTTCATATCAATGTTCTATTGAGAAAACCTTGAGGAGTTCTTCCCGCAAACTGCTTCTGGTTGAATTACAACTACTTTTTCGCAGACATTCACTTGCATCACGTCATCTTCAACCAAAACTCCACCCTAGAAGCCCATGGGATCCATTGATATGTGCTTGTGGGTCGGAGTGAATATTATAGACCAACATATCTGGTAGTTGACAATCGTTCAGACTTGGTAAAGGTTATCACAACACCAATAGTAGGACAAGAGGACTTGTTAGCTCTGGAGATTGACTTAGGCAAATCTCATATTGGAAGAAGAGGACAAATATAGGGCCTTCCATATAAGGCAGAATCATCAGGAATTCAACTGTTGAGAAGTCTTCGCAAAATCGCGATGCTCCAAAGATTAGACCAGGACAGACAATACCTTGACAATTGAGCTGAGCCATTGGGTTGATTTGATTACAATGGATGATTTTTGTTGTACTGGTAACTTCATGGTATTTGTTCTTTTCTTGGCTTTACTGTTGCATAACAGCAGTGAAGCATTTGGGACATTCAGGTTCGATATACACAACATGTATTCTGATCCAGTAAAAGGTATTTTAGACCTTCCCTGGTTGCCTAAAAAAGGTAGTATTCAATATTATTCAGCTTGGACACAACGTGATCGCCATATCAACAGGCACCGGCTTACCAGCACCGTTGATACTACTCCCAACAGTCGCCGTCTTACCAGCACCATTGATCCTACTCCACTACCGCTCACGTTCGCCGGAGGAGGAAACAAAACAGTCCTACTCAGTTCGTTGGGATTGTAGGTTCCTTCTCCTTCTCTATATTAGTACTTCAATCACCTATGTGTCAAAAGAACTCTGGAACTTCTGCTTATGATTATCTGTTTTTGTTCATTTTGGGATATCCAATAAAATTGGAACGGTACAGAGAAAATTAGCATGACCTTTGTGCAAGTATGACACGTGTCTGTTTTCAATTTGACTGAGGTTTACTTGTCTATGTAATTTGGCAATGGAAGACAAAGTTTTGTAAGAGAAAGAAGTCGAGGTGGATTCAGGATTTATAATCAGAGGATGCATCTATACTGAGACAGTGGGACCGGTAGACGTGCATCCACTGCTTACGTGTAGGGGATCCTGGGAAGAGGGGACCTGGTACATTAGTTACAGGCTCATCTGAACTCAATAGCTTTGGTTCAAACTCTATATATATAGTTGTTAAATTGCATTACCTGTAGTCATGCAGCAACCAAGTACGTTCTTCCTTCAGGACTAACTAAATGTGTTTGTGTGAGTTTCAGTTTGCATTATGCAAATGTGACAGTGGGCACACCTGGGCTATCATTTCTGGTGGCACTCGACACTGGCAGTGACTTGTTTTGGCTACCATGTAACTGCAACAACTGCGCTCACACACTCCTGACAGGTTCTGGAAGAGTATGTCAATTGAATTTTAGTTTTGTGCATTAACGGTATATAAAAAATTTTAAGCTTAAGTTAACCTATAACAACAGGATACTCTTACCTATCAAAAAATGATGATATACCTATAAAATAGGATAAAAACTGACCATAGCCAGTTAAATTGCACTTGTCATTTGATAAATTTGCAATTAAGCTTGAGATCTAGTATCAAAGAAGAAACTGCGCAGACAATTTTGAGGAACCAGTTGGAATTTGAATAATAATGTTTAAAAATATCACAGAATTAAGTATGTGCAAAAGTGAGATTTTATGCACGTCATATAGGATTGAAAAAAGAGTGATTGAATGATCAATGAAGCGGGAGGATAGAGTATAGACTAGAGGTCTTGGGTTCAAAATCCCAATGGAGGTGTATTACACTAAGAAATTTCCTCCCATTCTGCCAAGTCTTGGTCGGCAGAGCTATACCTATACTAGTGAGAGATAGGAGGTACCAGATGGAATAATCAAGGTGTGTGCAATTAGGCCGAACACCTCCATCATGAAAAAATATGGTTGAAATGAAGTTTTGGATCACCATTCATTGACAAATTGAGGTGCGTACTAGCATTAGTTTTGTGTGCTACTGTACTACACCAAAGTTGGCTTCATGGACTAGATTTCCTTATTTATGTTTTTTCTTCCCTTATTTCTGTTTATGTCATTGCTTGATGACACTTATCATAATTGTTTACAATTTACATTTTTGGAACAGCCTACAGACCTTAACATTTACAGCCCGAATACATCATCAACAAGCAAAATTGTTCCCTGCAATGGCACTCTATGTGGGCAAGGAAGACAATGTTCAGTGGCACAAAGTGCATGTGCTTATAGAGTTGCATATCTCTCCCATAATACCTCATCTTCTGGGGTACTGGTAGAAGACATCTTGCACTTACAAACAGATAGTTCTCAACAAAAGGCTTTTGAGGCACCAATTACATTGGGGTGAGTGTGTATTACTTCGTGTTTCTCTTTGGAGAATATTAGGGTAATAACTAACACAGGCCAGTGCAAGAGGAAGTGCAAGCTCAAGGATCAGATGCGGATCTAAGGGTTCAACTTTCCATCTCAAACTATGTATACATGTGCTAAAAGACATTTACGATGTATACACATTATGAAATCAAACTGATTATGAACTTGCTGACTCTAAATTTTTTGTTTGCCTCTTCCTAGAATACCTGTGAAATCAACTAGTCGAGTGATAATTTCAGAAAGTAGTTTCGATTTCCCAAATTTGATAAAGAAGCATTGGGTTGTCTAATGCTTTTTCTTGTCCACTACAATCTAAATTTACTAGTAGTCCTATTTCAGGTGTGGAATGAAACACACTGGTGCTATTTTGAATGGTGCTGCTCCCAATGGTCTATTTGGACTCGGTATGGGCAATATATCTGTTCCTAGCATTTTAGCCAGCAAAGGTCTTGCTGCGAATTCTTTTTCTCTGTGTTTTGGGGCTGACGGTATTGGAAGAATAGATTTTGGAGACAAAGGGAGTCTGGACCAAGGAGAGACACCATTCAATCTTGAACAGACACAGTAAGCACTCACCTTGATTCAAAGTATTTAGCATTTTGATTCTGTTTCAAGCTTGATTAAGATGTGGGAATACAATCTAAACATCTATATTTCCTTCTTTTCTCTCTCTAAATGCAGCCAAACTTATAACATTAGTCTGACGGGAATAACTGTGGGAAACAAGAATATTGATGTTGATTTCACAGCCATAGTTGACTCTGGCACCTCATTCACATACTTGAATGATCCTGCTTACAACGTCATTACAGAGAATGTGAGTCGGGAGCAAACACGAATGCAACTTATTTCGCTATTCAACTAAGCAATTATTTTCGACACGTAATACAAATCTATCATATATAAACACTAAAATCTCATATATAAACACTAAAATTCTATCATATATGTCTGAAAAAAACACTAAAAATTCAACAAATATAAACCATAATTTCAAATGACGATTATTTCAGAGCTAAAACCTTAAACGTTGAACTCATCAAGCTTAAATCCTAGATGTGCTTTCGGTCAGGACTCAAGAGTTGAATGTATGGTCACTAATTGGAGATTTTGTTGTTTAATATTTGACAGCTAAATGTACTTAGTATATTTTGCAGTTTAATTCTCAGGCACAAGAGCTACGTATTCAGCCTATGGTCCAGGTTCCATTTGAGTACTGCTATGGGCTAAGGTAAATTCCTTCTCTTAATTCCCTATAAACTCTGAAGAAGTTAACACCATCTGTTGATACAGGGTAAATCAAACTTACTTTCAAATTCTTGACGTAAATTTGATGATGAAAGGTGGCAACCAGTTTTATCTTTTTGATCCAATTATAACATTGTCCCTTCCGGTAAGATAGTACTGCTCTTAGTATGTTAGAATTAGATCATTCTTGTTTTCATTTTCTAATTTCTAATGACCCTGCTTAATCCTCAGGACGGTTCCACAGCATATTGTTTAGCTGTTGTCAAAAGTGGGGATGTCAATATCATTGGACGTGAGTATCTATTAACTAGTAATGAAATTCTACTTACTGCAACCAAGGATCTAAACTCTTACAAATAGCACGTGCCAAGAAATATTAAGTTTTAGTTTTCATCATTTTTTCTAATGATGGTGGTGTTCGGGCCAGCTTGCGCGTACTTTTCACTGGGTACTTGTTACCTCCCACTAGCATAGGTATCAGCTAACTCTACCCACCAAGACTTAGGCAAATGGGAAGAAATCACCTAGTGGCTTTTATCTCCACTAGGACTTAAGCCAGAGACCTAGTTTTCATCTTATATTATCTCCATTGGGACTTAAACTGAAGACCTAGTTTTTATTTTGTTTTAGAGATAAAACATACAACACTGATATGAGGACCCCTTTGCAGAAAACTTTATGACCGGCTATCAGGTAGTTTTTGACCGAGAAAAGATGGTTTTGGGATGGAAGCCATCTGATTGTGAGTTTCTGTTTCCTTATTTAACATTAGAACCTTCTGTGTATGCAAAACCAGTTCAAGTCTAAAAT
Organism: Solanum stenotomum; assembly: GCF_019186545.1. Classification (NCBI taxonomy): domain Eukaryota; kingdom Viridiplantae; phylum Streptophyta; class Magnoliopsida; order Solanales; family Solanaceae; genus Solanum; species Solanum stenotomum. The sequence continues at coordinate 62,568,309 of NC_064284.1, read as the reverse complement.
GGAGTCCTTTTTCACAGGTTATGATTCTAAAGAATCTAAAAGTAAAACTATTCTCCCCATTAACAACCAAAGGCCTACTGAAGGGTCTGGTCCTACCAGTGGGCTGCCAGAAGACACCAGAGAAAATGGAAATGATACCATTAGGTCGACACCGGATTTTACATCATCAACATCTGCGGGCAACTATGTAACAAAGAGCTTGACATTCTTTTGCCAACTTGTAGTGGTTCTGTTTTTCCTTTATAGCCATTATTTGATGATTATTTCTTCATAAGTTCTTTATTCTTGTTTATAATGAGCTCTGTGTAAGTGGTGCTATAGTAACTTGAAAGAGTAAAAAACACACCATTTTTTCCCATACTGCAATGTTTTTCTGTGATTTGTTTTTGTCAACAATATGGAAACAGACGATAGAGTGAAATAGTTCATGCGACTTGAGTACTCACTCGTAGTCTCGTTCATAGGAAGCTGAAAGGTCTCCTTTTGTACAAAAACTGGCACCAAGCAACATCATTACCTTGATTTAACGGTGATATTTCCCACATTATTAGCTAATGCATAAGAAGAGCTAAGATCAGACCTAGAGCCTGTTTGGATTAGCTTATTTTAAGAATTTTTAAGTCAAAATAGTTTTTAAGCACTTTTGAAGTGTTTGGATAAATTTAAAAAGTGCTTATAAGCACTTGGTTTTAAGCTTAACTAATAAAAATAAGCCTAAAGTCAATCCAAACAGGCTCCTAGTATGGAAGGAAAATAGAATATGGTATTCCTAGTACTTACTGTGTACTTCTTCAAACACCAACTTAATTTGCATGAGGTTTTAGAGTTCCAATGCCAAATCTACGGATTTCACTTGATAAGCAGCTACTTTAAAGGCAAAACCTCTTCCCTCTCTATATTGTATCTATTATCCCGATTCCAAGGTGCATCAAAATTTGGAAGGCTGGGATTCAGGATCTTGAAATTCTAGTTAAAACACTAACAGTGAAGAAGCCAAAGATTAACTGATGGCATCCCACTAATTGCTCCTTCTGTAAGTATTCTAAGGCCAAGATACAGCAACTCAACTATGTTTCGGAATGCAACATTAGAACTAGGTTTCCTTATTTACATGTAAACTCTAGAAAACACTGATATTATGCTTACTAATTTAAAACAGAAACTAGTAACAGTAAATGAAGTTTAAGTCATGTTCTCCAAATGCCAGGGTGTTTGTGTTTCGTGAATTCGAGGCATACCATTAATCAAAATGTATAAATCAGGAGGCATTATGCAGTAATATGTTACGACTCACGCTTATGGGAAAACACAATCTATGCCCAAGTGTAATAAGCATGGATGATTGAAATGCAAAAAGTTTGCGCAAAACTACCTCATGAAAAGAAGAGAAGAAAATAAGCTACTTCCAGGTATTACTAATCAAAGAGTAGAACTTCTTATAAGCCACATAGCGAAGTACAGATTGCCACAACTAAGACTGCAGCGAGGAGCAGGTTGACATAATAAAGAGGTTCAACTGACGTAACCTGACATAATTCTCTTTAACATCTTCCATCAGCTTATGAACTCCATTTGTCAATGAATTGTGTTAAGAACTACCTCTTTGATCATCAGTTCATTTACCAGGCAAATCAACAGAGCCATCAGAATGTGATGCATCATCAGTCTCAATAATCTTGCCATCCGTTGGTACAAGACGAGGAATCCCATCGACTATCTAATTGAACACAAGGAGACTCACAAGCAAATCACGAACTTAAGACACCAGCAAAATGTAAATCATGAAGTCAAATAAAAAAACCTTCAGTTGATCTGACACAAATGTTCTCTTAATTTCCTTCGTTTGTACTAACGATATTTTTATGGAAAATGTTCTTGAATTAACATTTTTAATTATTTGTCATGAAATAACTTTCTACAAAAAGTGAAGGAAAGTTATGTCCCAAGATTTTAAACTCTTTATACTCCCTCCATTTCAGTTTGTGGTATAGTAAAGATAGTCTAAACAACTTACTTTATACTCCCTCCATTTCAATTTGTTTGTCTTACTTTCTTTTTTAGTTTGTTACAAAAAGAATGTCTGGCAACTCTTTAACTTTCTCCATATATGTTTAAATCCACAAGATTAAAGAGCATTTCAATACATTCTAAGTATTTTTAATTTAAGAACACGAGATTCAAAAGTCTTCGTATTTATTTTCTTGAACTACGTGTCAAGTCAAAAACAAACAAACAAATTGAAATGGAGGAAGTAATATAATAAACTTATTATTCAGATTACTGGTGCTTGACATTATGAAACGATACAATCTATCTAGACGTTTGTATACATCAAATCAATACAATATAATACATTATGATATGATAGATAGCAATTAGCAACCATCAGCAAACATTATTCCCATTGACAAAGTGGAAATAAAACTCAATTGTCAAAAAAAAAAAATATATCACTCACCGGATATGAAACACCAATTGCATCACTGATTAGAGAATTCGTCTTCTCGCAAAGCCTTAAACGAAAAGAAAAAAAAAATCAAAATTCTGAGTTGAGAGAAAAATAATTTCAAATTTAAGTAAAAAAATTCAGACCTCAAAGGTTGCTTAGAAAGTGGACAGACAAGAATTTCGAGGAGCTTCTTGTTAATCCCATCTTTCAGAAGTATTCTTCCAAATTTCACCATTTTTATCCAATTTGATTCTCAACAATCTAGGGATTTGAAATGATGGGTTAGCGGGTCAAAAAAAACAAATCAGCTCAATTTTGATTTCTTAACTCTTGCCCCCCCCCCCCCCCCCCCCCCCCCCCCCCCCCCCCCCCCCCC
>NC_064284.1:62552892-62565469 GCF_019186545.1 Solanum stenotomum | reverse complement strand
CCCCCCCCCCCGCGTCCCCCCATCCCCGCACCTACCTATGTTATGGAAATTTATCACTTTTATTTTAATTTGTTTAATTTATTCTTCCACTAAAAATTAACGTAACTTAATTGGTATTTTACACGGCGTTAGATATATGTATTACCTGATTAGATTTGTACTCGCACACTTCATCTCCCAACACAAAATTACTTGATTAGATAACGTTTTTTTTTCTTTTTGTTACATAATGCATTGCATCTCATTAGACCGTTTGCGTATTATAGAACCTATTTAAAGGGGCTTTCAATAAAAAAAAAATATTCTAAAGAATTCAAATTCTGAATATTCTCTAGTTATGGGTAGAAAGATACTAATCCATCCCATGACAAGTAAGATTGGTAGTGAGATTTTTATTACACAAGAAATTTAAATGCTTTTAGAAAAATGGGATTAACATTATTATATTTAAGTGTTCCAAAAAATAAATATAGACTATGCTTCTACCTTTACGGAATAGAAAGAAATATTTTCAATAAATCCTTAACTAAAATAATCTTCTTTTTTTCATAAAGGGAGAGTGGTGCACAGACCTATAGAAAAGCAAAACAAGTAGCATTTCGCATTAATTGTGTCCTTCGCACCCTTAAAACACATTCATCTTCACCGCCACCCTACACAGTACACACCCACCTCACCTCCCAAAAGAATTATCTAAAAACTATATACAAATGATTTTAAGCACAATTTACCTTTTATTTTTTTTTCTTACTGTTTGGGTTCTTAAAATTCCTCCAGTCTTTTAGGGGTTTCTAAGCAAAGAAACAATGCTACCAATCTGTTTTCTTTCAACAAACAATAATGATTTCCAAAGAGTTGTGTAACAAGAAGGACCAGCATACACAAAAACAACAATCTACTGAACTTGAAAAATGAATCTGTACAAAAGCTATCCGATTGAACCTCGGATAGCATTATACCCCCAAGTATAGAATCTGACCATTCAATGTGCACGAACTATATAAGGTTTACTGTCGTAGGGGGTATGAAACGAAGACAACCCCGTAATCAAGAAAATGAATGACTACTACAAATCAAGAAAGTACACAACAACTCTACACAGCACGTGTGCTGGTCACCGAGAGGCATTTCCTCTTGGATCGTGACATGAAAGACATTGGATGAGTGAAGCATATACATGGGTTGGGAGTGATGCGAATGCAAACCAAGACTACCTCTCAGCCTTTCCTACCACTAGTAAGTATTCTATGAAGATGGAAACCTTCACCCTGATCCCCATTAAACGTTCTCTTCACCAAGAAGCAAGAACTTAACTGCCTGAGTAGCCTGTCAAGACGTGAATGTAAGCACTCTCTTGAATCTTTAACACTCGGATTCGTTGACAATACCATTGCATTGACAGCATCAGCCACAATTTCTCGTTGTGAATCTCCTAGAAGATACCCAACAGAGGATTTCTGTGGTTGTTCATATGCCAATAGAGCAGCACAGTCCTATGATGATATAGACAAAGAGAAACAGTAAGAACAAATATTTACTCAAGATAACATTAGATGCAAAGATGTAATATGTCTAGCTTAAACATTCCCTGCATTGCAAAATTAACACATTTTATGGTAAGAGTAACTATTGAGCTTCTGGATTGTGAAAAGAAGACGGTGCTGGACAGTACAAAGCAAGGCAAAGAAGACTTTGTTGGAATATTGGTAGGACACGTACTATTAGTTATATAATCCGCAATAAACGTAGGAAACATGATAGCTTCTTTCCCTCTCAAAGGAGACTTGGAGAAGGAGATCCTTCGTCACCTTTTTATTTCCTTATTGTTATGGAATGGAAGGGCTCAACGGGATGATAAAGCTTGTCAATCAACGAGGATGGGTAAGGAGGTTCAAAGAGTTCAAATAATAGTGGTAGTATGGAACTATGAAATTTACTTTATGTGGATGCTTCTTTGGTGTTATGTGATACTAAGTTGGAGCAATTAAGGCACCTAAAGCTTAATCTTAACTGTTTTTGAAGGTGTGTCTAGACAACATGTAAAGTGGAGGAAGAACCTATCATTTTCAGTAAATGAGATGACTGGAATTCAAGTGCTGGCAGGTATACTTGGTTGAGAGATTGGTTCCCAACCAACAAACTATTTGGGGTATGCCATCTGGAAATTAAGTTATATATTATATCTATGATATTCTAGAATAATCATACAGAACCTAACAAAGGAAATTTTGAAATCTTTTCTGAAATTTTTTTATTTTTTTTTGGATGACTAGGGAATCCCGCAGCCACTACTCTTTGGGTGCGCACAAGGTAAAACCCCAGCTCCTATGCAATAGCTCGCAAACCACACAAGAGAGGTAACCCGCACTAGGCAAGCCCAGTGCGACGAGCTCGACCCAGAAGCAAACTCCTTGCTTTCGCTAGCAAGGGGTTTCGAACTTGAGACCTCCAACATGGAAGTCCCAAGCCCAAACCACTGGGCCACCCCGAAGGGTTCCTTTTCTGAATATATTTGAGGTGAGCTGGGTAATGGTGATGACTGTGAATGAACTCTTTTGCTGCTGGTTGGATAGAGGTATAGGAAAGGACTGAGGAAACTGCTGATAACAGTCCCTGCTTGTGTGCTGGATCATATGGAAGGAGAAAACCTAAAGATGTTTTTGACGAAAATTTTACTGCTCTACATAGTTTGAAATTAGAAGTGTACTTCTGAAATCTCCATGATGTAATATACAAATTCTATGAGGATAAGATAACAGAATCCATTAGCTCAGTACTACAATGCAGATTTACGCAAATGGGAAAACATTGTATACCCTTTTTCACAATGTCCAACACATGTTAGTGAGGATGCTCCTATTAATACAACGCTAATCAGTAAACGCAGCAACAAAAGGTTAACAGAATTTCCTGCAGTACCTTGACCAAGTCATCATAGTCTCCCAACTTATAGAATTTTTCAAATTCAGTCCTGCCATAGAACACAGCTTCTTCAAGCTTTCCAACCTACAGATAGCACATAAGACTTCAGATTCTATCCTATTTATATGACTACACGGCACCATAGAGCACTAATGAACAGAAGATCAGCCAACAACTGACATTCTTATACAATCCCAGAAAAGTGGAGGAATAAGATAATTTGAGGATGCATCTAAACAATGTCAAAGGAAGCACCAGAATGTTCATTTCTTTGTGGCCTCATTGACTTCTTTTGCCACATACTTATGAGCTTTCTTTCTTTTTCATGCACCCACCACCGTTTTACTCTCTACTTGAACTTTTGTTTCCTGCCTGATCTCTATAGCATGAACCTCATTCTTCTCAATAGGATTTCAAACTAAAAAAAAAGATTTGAATTTTCACCAAGAAGTCGGAAAAATTAAACCATTTGCTTAGGGGTTGCTGCAGTCATTTGTCCTGTGGCTACAGGTTCTATACAGAGAGAGAAAAATGAAGCAGCAGAACCATGTGCAAAAACAACTTACCCGTACTAGCTCAATAAAATTTTGACAGTGAAGCAGAAAGCATATAGCTGATGTGCCATCCTAAAAAGCATAGAGCAACTTATCAGGAAAAGAAAAGTGAGTCAGAATAGAACAAGTTTTGTCACATAGTGGACAGAAGAATGGAATACTAGTTCATCGTGACTCAAGCTAACTAGCGAGGAAACTGAGACTTATTGAAAAGCTAAATGTCAACCATAGAATTAGAGTGCCATATATATCTGCAAAAGACTTCCCTTCAACTTTAAACTACTTTCATTGAAGGCTATGGAAGAAAGAAGAGGAAAAACATCAGGAAACAATACGTAATAAGCTTTAATGACAGCAACTTCAAATTTCTCTAATTTGAGTTATTCTTTGGTATTAAAATGAAGCTGTTTGTTTGAGAAGATTTGATAGAGGTGTATTGAAGTTTAAAACGTTTAGCACTTGATCGAATTGCTAATAACTAGCAACAACAACAATTCTAAGTTTTGACGCTCGATAATTGATTTTCAAACTATTGTAGTGTAATTCAAACTATAGATTTTCAAACTATTAGTGTAATCCCACAAGTGGGGTATGGGGAGGGTGGTGTGTATGCAGCCTTACCCCGACCTCGTGAAGGTCGGGAGGTTGTTTCCGATAGATAAATACAAAGAAGAAAATAACAAAATGATGAAAGCAAGAACATCTTAGAAAATTTCTACAGCATCCTCTCTTATAAGGAATAATTGTTCATAAGAAAATTGTGATATATCACATAATTTATTTATACATTCCAGTTTTAGGTGTTAAAGTGATGTGTTTTTAACTTAAAACTCATATAGCTTACTGATACAAGTACCATGTGATCCACACATTCAAATAGCTTGATTGATAATATATGCAATTATTTAAGTAACTATATTTCGAAAGTAGCTTGATTGATAATTTATACAATTTTTTAAGTAACTTTATTTTGAAAGTAGTTAAATTAAGACAAGCTTCGGTAATGAATTTTATTTGGGGTGAGGAAGGGGAAATGGGGGAGAGGATTACAATGTGGGGAATCGAACCCTCACCAACAAGGTGGGAGTTCAGGTAGCCAACCAACTAAGCTACTAAGATTCCCCAAGCTTCGGTAATGTAGTAGTTCTTTTTCTTCCTTTTCTTAAGCATAAAGAAATTCTTGTGAATGTTCCTCTAAATAGTTCAGCACAACAGAGATAATAGGTACTATATATTTACATTTCTGGAGAATTCCTTAATTAATAATTTTTGCAAGTGTCCTAATTTTTCTTGTGATATTGAAGAAACAATCTGGCGTAATAAACAAAACAAACAAAAAAGGGAAATTCCATATCCCACATGTACATCTTATGTCTATAGACACAAAAAAAATTATAGGGTAAAGTAATATAAAAAAAGTACCAAGAAGGTACAGAAAGGAGGAAAAATACTATATACACAACATTAGATAGGAATAAGTTGACTGCCAAACATATATATCTATTAAAGTAATGTCAAGAAACAAAAGAAGGTAAGATTTTTTTCTCAAAACAAAAGAAGGTAAGATTTGAGATAAATAGAACTAAAGTAGAAAGTAGAAAACAAAGAGCATGAATTGTGTATAGATACTTAAGGATGCAAAATTATACATCAATACACATCAAGTATGGAACTTCAACAGCATCTTGTGCAAGAAGGTCAAGGGAGGTGAATGAAGTTGCAATAGGAGTTATATGATGTTTGACAATATCAGTCAACAGAAAATTACCTGGACTATCTGTGGATACAACTCTCTTAGTTTACCAAAGGCATCACCAATTTGACCACTCCGAATTAGCTGTTTAAACAACAAAGACATTCCTATAAGTATCATTTCTACGTCAGCAAAATGACAATTTACATATAGCAGGTTGAAGGGGTTAAAAAGTCGACAGATGGAAGTGCTATAATGAACTTTTTTTGGACTGCACTCGGGGAGGAGAGTTAATTACATTGTTTTGTGCAGATCTGAAACCAACCAAAACTAGTATTTAGCAAGAAGAGAACAATAAAGGAAGGTAAAAGTTACTGGTTGTTCGTCAGCTAACCCGTCCAGCAGAACGGAAGTTTTGGTTACTATATCTTACCAGAGACTACATTTATGTGTTAACTTTGCTTTGTCAAAGAGAAAACACCTCCAATCTTTTAATATGGTAAACCCCTGCTTTACTCCCGGATAATTCAAACACTCAATCTTATGGTCAGATGTGTAGGGTTTCTTCCACTAAGATATTCCTTCACTTGGTAAAAATCTTTAAACTGAGAGCCCATTTGGATTGGCTTAAAAAAATTAGCCTTTTAAGTCAAAAAAGAAAAAGTCAAACATATATGACTTCTAAGTCACAAAATAAAATGTAGGGGGAGACCTACTTTTGGTTTTTAACTTTTTTCAAGTCATCTTACACTTATTTTAAGTTATTTTTAACCTTGTCAAACACTTTCAAGAGCTAAAAATAACTTGGAGGTAGGCTTGACCAACTTTTAAGCCAATCCAAACAGGCTCTGAACAAACACTACCCTCGATCTCAGCCAAAAGGCTGAGTAAAGATATTCCTTCACTTGTCAATAGTCTTAAAACTCTAATGTGTACGAAAGCTTCCATTACTGATACGTATATATCTTTTTTATATATATATTTTCTTCAACCTTATAGATTTTTTCTTACAAGGGATTGAAGGAAAGACCATCTGAAATATCCTCCAAAAGTTAAACTAATGTTCCGTCAAGATATTTGAAGTGGACAAAAGGGCATAGATCAAAAGATTTCACATTTGGATTACTTAAAAGAGAGAAAGGAAGCTATTTGCGTGAAGGGAATCATCCTCAATAGCACTACTAAGTGACGAGTAACCAAAAATTCATTGAATATCAAAATTCCAGACTGAACTCACGACTGAAAAATTAGACACTGATATCACCTAATATTGTCTCCATCTTTTCTAATTCATAGCTCATCACATTGCTCAAAGCTTATATAATTCTTCTCTTATCCACTTCCATTCAGAACCAGCACCTGTATATTCTTTCACCAGATGACTTTCTTTGTCTTGACAAACTGTTCAGTTAGTTATTTCCCACTTCCATCAAATATTGAAATCAGTTAATAGCAAGAAAGCAGCAGAAAAGAGGGAAAATTTGCATCCTTTCTAGAATAGTTTTTTTCTTAGGAACCATGTGACAAAAGGGAAAGCAAGAGGAGAGTTGAACGATATCCAGTCCTTCATGTTTAATAAAAGCACAAGAGAAGGGATAAGATATACACAACATAGAACATCTGTTCACCAGCCAACAGAGCTTCTCTCACACTATACAAAGAGCACTCTTATTTACCTGTTTAATTTTCTACCCGTCCCGAATAATAACTAATCCCACCCAATTTGTCTTTCTTCCTCCCTCTTTCCATTATATATCGTGGTTTCTTTTACAAGGGGTAAGAAACAGTAGAGGAGGAAATAAAAGAGGTGAAAGATCGATCAAATTCTCTCAATCCAGCCACTGAAAAAAAGGAAAAGAAAGTGGTTGTGCAGGCACCGACAGCAACTAAAACCAAGTGACTAATGTGTATGTCATGGTATCACCCATTAACATTATTTATCATGGTAGAAAAAAGATGCTTCCACATTTCATACCTGACGAAGAACCTTTCTCTGATTTAATGAATATACATTAATGTCCTCTGCAAAGCCATTTTCTTGAACAAAAGAGATGGGTGGAAGAGTACTTCTACTTTCAACATCAAACGTTTTCAGTGTATCTTCATATCCATAATGTTGTAAATATGCGCGAACAATTCTGTTAGTTGAAAACACGTTAAGAAATAGAAATGCATTTCCAACAGTAGAGGCATGCAATGTGTAAAAAAAAACTAACATTTGTAACAGAAGTGTTTTAATTACTCTGCTAATTCAACATAGTCTGAACACTTCACCGCTCCATTTCTTTCAGGTCAGAATTAAGATTTCCAGTAAGGTAAAAATAACTCAAATCTACTTACTTAATAGATTCGCCCTCCTGGGAATCCACATCGTGAATTATTTTTTTTTGAGAAAGGTAACATTTACTTCTATATATCCACAGGTATACTACATCCAAGTGTAGTTCCCCTCCAAAAATTTATACTTACAACAGCCCTAAGATCTTTTAGTTACAGCCAGTCAATAACATTAGAAACATCTTCAGAATTTCCTATTACTACTTGCTTACACCAAAAATAATAAAGACCTAGGCAGTTTATCTTTATCTTCTGAATATTGTTGTTCTTTCCTTCAAAACATCTTTGATTCCTTTCATTCCAAATTGTCCACCAAATGCATGCTGGGACAATCCTCCATCTCTCCTCCTTTTTTCCTGCATTGCCATCACTATTCCAGCATTTTAGAACTTCTGTGATTCTCCCTGGTTTTGTCCACTTGATCTTCCTCTTATGAATGAACATCTGCCATAATTGATCTGTCCATTTGCAGTGTAAAAAGAGATGGTTGACTGTCTCCACCTGTTCTTCGCATAAATAACATCTAGAACAAAGGTTGTGTTTCCTCTTGTTCAAGTTTTCGTGTGTCAAGACTTCCTCCTTTGCCAAAAGCCATGTGAAATAATTCACCTTGTATGGCACACTCACCCGTGACTATTAAAAGGCACACTCACCCGATATCTGGAAGACTCTAATGTAGCTCACCAAAGATGTACTACCAGTCTAGCACTATTTCTTTCATTATCTTTGATTTTGACTATCAAATGAAATTATGACTTTGGTGTTTCAATTATCGAAAATTATTTGTGATGCCCGATTAAGCACATTTAAATATATAGTCCTGTGAGAAATATGTGAAAAGAATATTATTGAATTGTTGTCTCTAACATTATTACAGAGACCCTATTTATAGACATTACAATAGACTCCTTTCCAACTAGAACACCACAATACAATCTTTTTCTAAGTAGGACACTATATACTATTCCTATTCCTATTACCATTCATGTTCCTATTCTAAGTAGGATTATATATACCTATTACAATTCCAACACTCCCCCTCAAGCTAGTGCATACCAATCATATGTATCTAGATTGTTACTAATGTAATTAATAAGAGGACCGATGAGGAGCTTGGTGAGATATCTGCAAGTTGATCACTTGACTTCACAAAATTGACAGTCAATCCCAATGTGTTTAGTCTTCTCATGAAATACTGAATTTGATGCATAATGTCAGTCAATCTCAATGTGCTTGGTTTCTCATGAAATACTGAATTTAATGCATACTGTCAATAAAACACAGAGCAATAAAGTACAGTGTAAGGTTGTTTGACGTACGTAATCGACATACAAGGCTACTAAACTCCCCTGAACAACAAAATTAGGTGGTTGCTCCAAGTAGACTTCTTCACAATGCATCGGTCGTCGGAAAGTGCTCAAAATCTAGTATAAAGTATATGGATCATGTTGGAATCAATAGATGAGTCGATACTAAACAAGAAAGTCACCTAAAAATTGGTCGAAACATGCTCATACACTGGAGTATTAGATTTGATGGTTCAAAGTGGTCACAATCTAAGAAATAAAATTATGTGTAGGGTCGAAATGATGGCACGACCCAACTAGAAAAATAGAAATTATATAGGGAAGGTCGAATTGATGGCACAACCCTATTGAAAAAGAGAAATAATATGGCTAGGGTCGGAATGATGGCACAACCCTACTGAAAAGAGAATTTATATGGTAGGGTTGAATGATGGCACAACCCTATGCAAATCAGATTTGAGGAGTCACCGAAAAGACGAATGAAACTATGCAAATCAAATCAAGGAGTCGCCGAAAAGACACACGATGCTATGCAACTTGGTTATGAGAAAGTAGTTCGAAAAATTCTACGGTACTACGCAAATTAAATATGAAAAGTAGTCTGAAGAGATGCACGGTGCTACGCAAATCAGATATAAGAAAAGTAGTCACCAGATGTTCTATATGCATCTATAGACTCAGCATAATATGTGTGAGAAATATATACGAAAAATATTATTGAATTGTGTATCTAAATAGTTACATTGAGACCCTATTTATAGACACTACATTGGAATCCTTTTCCGACTAGGATTCCTATTCTTATTCCTATTCCTATTCCTATTTCTATTTCTATTCTAAGTAGGAAATACTTATTTCTATTCTAACACTCCCCCTCAAGCTGGTGCATACAAATCATATGTACCTAGCTTGTTACAGATGTAATTAATACGAGGACATGTGAGGGACTTGGTGAAGATATCTGCAGCTGATCATTTGACTTCACAAATTTTGTAACAATATCTCCCGAGAGTATCTTTTCTCTGACAAAGTGACAGTCAATCTCAATGTGCTTAGTCCTTTCATGAAACACTGGATTTGATGTGATATGAAGAGTCGCTTGATTATCACACACAAGTTCCATCTGATCAACTTTGCCAAATTTTAGTTCTCCCAGCAACTGTTTGATCCAAACTAGCTCACAAGTTGTTGTCGCCATTGCTTGATATTCTGATTCTGCACTAGATGGAGCAACCACATTCTTTTTCTTACTCTTCCACGACACCAAATTACCTCCTACTAAAACACAATATCCGAATGTCGAACGTCTGTCAGAGGGTGATCCTGCCCAATCAGCGTCTGTATATCCAATGATATGCTCATGGCCTTGATCCTCAAAGAGTAGTCCTTTACCGGGAGCTGACTTTATATATCGCAGAATACGAACAACTGCTTCCCAATGACTATCACAAGGGGAAGTCATAAACTGACTTACAACACTCACAGGAAAAAAGATGTCAGGTCTAGTCACTGTGAGATAATTCAACTTTCCAACAAGCCATCTATACCTTTCAGGATTAACAAGTGGCTCCCCCTGTCCTGGAAGGAGTTTAACATTCGGATCCATAGGAGTGTCAACAGGTCTACATCCCATCATTCCTGTCTCCTCAAGAATGTCTAAGGCATACTTGCGTTGAGAATAACAATACCTGATCTAGACTGAGCAACCTCAATACCTAGAAAATACTTCAATCTGCCAAGGTCTTTAGTTTGGAAGTGCTTAAAGAGATATTGCTTCAAATCGGTGATACCATCTTGATCATTACCGGTGATAACAATATCATCAACGTAAACAACCAAATAGATACATCGACTTGGTGCAGAATGCCGATAAAACACAGAGTGATCAGCTCCACTACGAGTCATGCCAAACTCCTGAATTACTGTGCTGAACTTTCCGAACCAAGCTCGAGGAGACTGTTTTAGACCATAGAGTGACCTGCGCAATCGACATACAAGGCTACTAGACTCCCCCTGAGCAACAAAACCAGGTGGTTGCTCCATATAGACTTCTTCCTCAAGATCACCATGCAGAAAAGCATTCTTAATGTCCAACTAATGAAGAGGCCAATGACGAACGGCAGCCATAGATAGAAAAAGACGAACAGATGCAATTTTAGCCACAGGAGCGAAAGTGTCACTATAATCTAGCCCAAATATCTGAGTATACCCTTTGGCAACAAGGCGAGCCTTAAGTCGATCAACCTGACCGTCTAGACCAATTTTGACTGCATAAACCCAACGACAACCAACAGTAGATTTACCTGCAGGAAGGGAGACAAGCTCCCAAGTACCACTCTTATGTAAAGCAGACATCTCATCAACCATAGTCTGCCTCCATCCAGAATGAGAAAGTGTTTCACCTGTAGTCTTAGGAATGGAAATAGAGGACAAAGACGACACAAATGCATAATGGGGTGATGATAGACGATGATAACGTAAGAAGGTATAATGTGGGTTAGTATTTCGAGTGGATCGTATACCTTTTTGAAGTGCAAGCGGTTGGCTAGGAGAAGGCAAGTCCGCAGTAGGAGCAGGGTCCGGCGCATGACATGAATCATCTGGGACTAGGGTTGGACGTGGACGGCGATGATAAGTTAGTAGTGGTGGCACTACAACTGGAGATGTTGAAGTAACCGTAGATTCCTCAAAGGTTGGCACAGGTAAAACCTGAGGTATGGGTAAGACCATAGAGACATCAGGATGATCAGAAGATGTATAGTAAGGCTGAGACTCAAAAAATGTAACATCAGCGAACATAAGGTATCGATAAAGATCATGTGAATAACAACGATACCCTTTTTGGACTCGAGAGTAACCAAGAAAGACACATTTGAGGGCACGAGGAGCTAATTTATCTTTTCCTTGGGCTAAGTTATGAACAAAGCATGTGCTCCCAAAGACACGAGGAGGGATAGGATAGAGATGTGACTGAGGAAACAGTATGGAATGGGGAACCTGATTCTGAATAGAAGAAGAGGGCATTCTATTTAACAAGACGTAAGAACTGCATCTCCCCAAAAATGCAGTGGAACATTGGATTCAAGGAGAAGAGTACGAGCGGTCTCAATAAGATGCCGATTTTTTCTTTCAGCTACACCATTTTGTTGAGGGGTGTATGGACAAGTAGTCTGGTGAATAATGCCTTGGTGAGTCATAAACTCCTGAAATTGGGAGGATAAGTATTCTAAGGCATTATCACTACGAAAAGTACGAATAGAAACACCAAACTGATTTTGTATTTCAGCAAAGAAACTTTTGAAAATAGAAAATAACTCTGAACGATCTTTCATTAAGAAAACCCAAGTACATTTTGAATAATCATCAATGAAACTAACAAAATAACGAAATCCTAAGGTGGAACTGACTCTACTAGGACCCCAAATATCATAATGAACTAATGAAAAAATAGACTCTGAATGACCCTCAGTACTACGAGAAAACGTAGCACGAGTGTGTTTCCCAAGTTGACACGACTCACAATCTAATGTCGATAAACTAGACAAACTAGGCACCATCTTTTGCAGTTTGGATAGACTCGGATGTCCCAAACGTTTGTGAATTAGATCTGGGGAATCTGTAACGGAGCATGCTGCTAAGGAATTTGAAGAGGTAAGATAGTAAAGGCCTTGTGATTCATGTCCTGTTCCAATCATCTGTCCCGTAATGCGGTCCTGCATGAGAAAAAAATCATCGAAAAAAGTTATGCTACAATGTAGGGCTTT